>NW_014558238.1:2119506-2175391 GCF_001313825.1 Dinoponera quadriceps
GGGGGGGGGGGGGGGCGAAGAAGGGGGCGGAAAATAGTTACAAAACAGACGTCACACTGGGGGGAGTGTCTGTGGTAAAAACCATCCCAGTCTGCGGGGGCGGGAGTGTGAAAATATTCAGGGGCCCCCGATGGAATCCACGGGGAACCTACAGAAAGATTAAGTGTGCAGCACGTGTCTCGCTCTCATGCGTCATACCGCGATTATTATTACAGTTGTGCGTCTGACGCGTATGCAATTCCAGCGTATCTGAGAAAAAATGCTTTCTCAGTGCAAGCTCATTCAACCTTCGATGTATCGATCGGCGAAACCTTCGTCAAAGTGGCAATCACGTCGGCTCACGGCGGCCAAAAGTAAATTTGTAGGAACATATTGCTTCGAGTTAACGCGCAGGACACATTGCATAAACAGCCGTGACAGGCTCGCGATCCCTTCGTACACACAAGCGACGTGACGCAGAGGCGCGCTTCCCCCCCTCCCCCATGCGTTATTCATACGTGCCGACTTTAAATTCCACGTATTATTAGGATTCTAATTTCGTTTCGCGGTCCAGCGGGCACTCACGACTGGCCTCGCTTGTCGTACGCAAGGGGGTGACTTTAATGTCTTTAATCTAATTCGCCGCGTGTGCGAAGCTTGCACGAAACTCTTCCCCCGAGACGCGATCCGCCTCGCTGGGGAATTTCGCAACGCACATAGACAGGATTCGACGCGACAATGGGGCGCGCGAGTCCCTCTTGAAGAATGTCTCCGGTGATTCCGCGCTATCGATCCTTTCGACGCTCTTCGAATTTCATTTCTTAATGCGCATCTGTACGCAAAAACAAGAGTGAGCTCTCTCATTTTCTTTTCGCTGACTGACGCGTCGATATTTTCCATCGCGAAAATAATATATAAATACTCGCAACTCTCCGACGAGCTAAAACGATCGTTTCCGCAATTTCATAAACACATGCGCGGCATACGATTGGCTCTGATAAATCGCCGGTTGGCTGCAATTAGTATGGTAATAGGGAAGAAGAAAGAGCGTAACATCCGACCACCGCGAGGCCGTCGTATAACCGGTGCCTTTCGGAATCACTTAAACTGATTAGGAAGAGCGCGCAGGGTGGCCTCGGAACGACCGGCCGGCGAATGATTTATACCCGCCGACCAATTTTGCGTTTTCGATATCCGAACGAGCAGTCGCTCGTTCTTCTCGCGCGCGATCGTAAAACAGCACGCGCTCCGCTACGGAAAAGATGAGATAATCTCGTACGTAGATAACGATCTCGCTAAACTGAATCCGCAATTACACGGTTTTGTTAAACTACCCTCTCGAATGTATGCCTGATTTTCGGTTGACGGCGGTGCAGATTTATAAAACGTATCGCGCGCCGAGAGCGCTTTATGATTCGCCCTCGCTAATCGTAGGAGCGGGCTCGTCTATCCAATTAGTTCTGTTATTCTACCCCGCTTAATTTAAGTTGAGACTAAAGCCTAGTTTAAGATCAGTTTAAATTGTAAGCAGCGCGAGCACACCTGCACCGCGCTAACTAGTTCAGCACGCCTCGCGTTAATTGGTTTGCACGCCGAGGAAAAATAATACGCACGAAAGGAACGCGTTATTCGCGCTTTCTATCGTACTTTGCTTTACCGGTGATTAAATGAAAAATGAGTCGCGGAACAAGCAGAGAGAGAAGGATTTTACGACGACGGATCTCACCGCAAATCGATACTTTTCTCATAAATGGCGCTTCTTTCTCTTGGTCGATCGGCGCGCAACGAAGAAAATGGATAACCTGTCGACGATGGAAGGAGGAGAAGTGCGCGCATTAAGCGAATTCAGCTCACGTCTCATTGAGCGCTCTCGCATCTAATTCTTCCGCGCTTCACGGCGCATTTGGCATCGCCTTTCTTCATTTTCCACTCCGCTTAAATGTTTGCCGAGAACGCGGTAGTGGGGTGAACGCGCGCGTGTCAAGTGATGGAATTAATCGTAGATGGATCCCTCGAGGGTGGTACATGATTCACCGCGCATCCCCCTTCACAGGGTGCACCACGTCTCGGCGAAATATCAAGAAGAGAGGGGAAGGCGATACTTTCCCGCCGGCAGTCACGAGATTTCAAGACCGGCCGCTTCAGTTTGTTCTACGATTCGTCCAGTTATTATCATTGCTGACGTCAGTCCAGGAGACTTTTGCCAGTTTTTCATTCCACTCCACAAAGAGATATTTCGCAATAATTACAAGGGAGTAAACAGCGATCATGACGTGTTACTACGTGCCGATTATCATGCCAATATTGTCCCCGGTGTGTGATCGATGCCCTTCATGCGAACCCTCGGAGACGCATCGTCAGCCGTGCGTGTGGGGACGTGTGTGCAAATTCAACCGCAGAATATCGTAACATATGGCGTGGTACACGCGCGTCTTGGACTGCATTTGCATTTTGCGGACGGGGACGATGACGACTCGTTGTTTAACAGTGCATCAACGCGCCGCCGTTGATCGCCGTTTGATTGCGAGTGTCCGTTTTCGCGCGACACAGCGCGTTCATTAGCGTTTCCTGGAATGTAACGAGCATAATGGGCCATTCCGCTCTAACAGTTTTACCGGGATCGCCTTTATATGCTTTTCTGTCGTTAGCTCGCGTAATATTTCAAGCGATCGAGTTTGCAAAAAATGCTTGAAACAATGTGCGCTTGGAACGTCAAACCGCTGCGTAGAAATTTTTTTCACACGAATCTATTTACGGTAGAAAAGCTTTTATATTTGGAAGATTTGCTAAAACAAGAGCGGCGAATGCTTCCACAAATTATACCTTTTAGATCTGTGTAAAGGAGACTCTCCCGCGACCTATTCTACGTAGCATTTTAAAGGAGTTCTTTCGCGCTAAAGAACTTCTTTCCTTCACTGATAAAATCGGAGTAAGAAATCCGCTCTATTATTCAATTGCGCCCTTCGGGAAATGCGCGACTAATAGTGCGCGAAATTACATATTTCGAATAACCTGCTCTGACGAAAAGCTTTCGACGATAAAGCAAGCCATGACGATTCAACGTAGTATCCTACATACGAGACGTACAGCTCATTATTATTACTGTCGATTGGAGGAATTGGATAAATTCGTTGAATAAATACGAAAAGCCGTGCGATATCCAAGTAAGAACGAAGCTTTGCTGCGCATCCACTTCGCGGTAATTAATAATTATATCTGAGGAGGGCCTGCCGAAGTTATAATTACGCCGGAAACAACTACCGTGTAGAGCAACTTGGGATGGTGGTGAGGGTGGCGTCGTGCGATCGACGGGAGAAGGAGCGCGAGTCTCGAGAGAGAAACCGAACTTTATTCCTGGCGTGTCTTTTCTTCGCGGTCCTTTTTCCTCCGAAGGTCTCGGCGTTGTCCGCTTTCGCTGTCCGTCCGCTTTCTCCCTCTCATTTTCTCCCCCGTTCTGATGTTTCTCTCCCGAAAGGAAAAGTTCGGAATTAAATGAGGGATCATTATCCATGCGAGGAACGGCCAATACTCGCATACTGATTGTGCGCGTCATCATTGAGCGCATAGTCTCGCAACAACTTTGACATTAAAATATATCATGTTGGCGACAATTTGCGAAATATATCCGACGTGTTAACTTACTGACACACTCGCATTTTCCTCTACGAGAGGGGCTAAAGGTGAGGTCATTTTGGAGGGTGTATTTGAATAAAATGCGCCAGATTTATTACGTCGCGTATAAAAGCCGCCGTGAGTGTAGATACCCCTTATGAGAGGTGATATTTCAAAGTAACAAACTGTGATACACCTCCCGTGGATACATTTGCGCCCGTGTGAAACACGCTCGCAGTTTCCGTATTTCACGCAACTCTCGACTTTACAAACGATCGCACTCTTTTTTCTGAAAAAGGAAATGCAGCTTGGAAGTTGCTTTACCCGGAAGATTTGTTTTTTTCGCAGCCGCTCAAATGTAATATTTTAACACCGTTCGCGCGTATCGTCGTATAATTTCAATTATTTTCCGAGTAATAACCAAAGGAGAAGATCTCGCGTAGAGAAATCAACGTACGTACGCATTGACGAAGAAAGTCCGAGCGAATAATGAGGCTCGAAGAGAAAAATCGGATTTCCGGCCCATAATTTGACAAGCATCATGAAGCATCGAACGGTGCACAACGGCGTATCAAGCATACATACGTACGGTGGGGTCACCGCTCGAAAAATTACGCGAAAAAATAAGACGACGGAGAGAAGTTGCGAAGAGAGAGAGAGAGAGAGACCGAAATTATTTGCGGCGTACATTGCTTCGCGTCGAGAATTTCTGCTCCCTCGGCACTTCTATTTGTTTTTATGTGCATCTTGCTACGACACGACGTAAGTAGCAAGAACGTCGCGCAACAAAATGCTAAAACCACTGAGGGATCGACACGTCTCAGAAGTCCTCTCGCGATGGAGCGGATAGTTTGGCATGGAAGATTACATTCAAACGTATGACGTGACGCGAAGTCAGATTATTATCTCTCTTGAATTATTAGTCGCGTTATCAACGAGCGAAACTGGCTTTAACCCAAATTGGAGTTTTATTTTAAAAGCCAAATTTTTCGCGCGCACATAATGACATATTAAATTCTAAAACACGAAATATCGCTGGAATTTTTCATTACGATTACATCGGAAATCCTGTAAACGTGCGCTGTCGAGCATATTCAGTCGTTAATTTAGCGTAAAAGTGCGTTGAAGGCATTTAAAAATGTAAATCAAGATCGGAGAATGATTACGCGCGGCATCCTTTTGAATGTTTAACTTGGCGCGAGCGCGCGCATCAATTTTAACAAACTTGTATAAATTTAATTATTTCATGGAATTCAGTTATAATGCAGGCGTTGCGAGCGGCGGAGCGCACGCACCGGGAATATATGCATTTTATCTGCCGAGCGTTTTTGCAAATAAACTGGCGAATACAAGTTGTTGCACCGAGCCATGCGGGCGCAAAAATATTATGCCGCGACGGTATCACGTGCGATTATTTTTATTCCATTTTTGCACGACCGCTCGAAACGGCGCGTTCGACGATTTTCCCGGACACGGATATCGTTATCGATATTGACGTCATTTGTGCTGACCGCGGGCGAATCCGACGGGGGGAAATGCGGCGTCTCTGCTTAACATTCAACCCGACACGCTCGCTGATTGGCTATTAATTATCGGCGCTGCTTCCCGGACAAGAATAACGATTAACTTGGTGTGTTTGCGTCTCTCTCTCGTAGATCGATCGTAGATCAACCAAGGACACCGTCTCATAAATCAAGCGCGTCTCGCCCGTAAATTTGACCTCGTGTGCGGCGACTCGTCGATCCGTCGTCGCATAATTTTGCACGGCCGTCACCGGCGGTGAGTCGGTAATCGACAAGTCGCTAATTGATTCGGTGATAGATAGCGATTTCAAGAGAAAACGAGCATACACCTGGCTCGCGGATAATTAGAGAGGCATGATCGCCGTCGAAAATCATTCTCTGAGGCCTCTCACTGACCGATTAAAAATTGTATCTTCCAAAGAAGACCGGTCGTCTCAACGCGAGCTTTGATGCCGCGACAATCGACTGAGCGCGTATGACCGCTCGAGAAATTTCCCGTCGATTGTACGTATTCTCTCTATTTCCCGTTGTGTACGAAGCTGCCGATTGTTCACAGAGAACGATGACAATCTTTGTTGTAAATTTCGTGTCTTCCTTCCGCGCAACATGTATGCCTCTCTCCCTTTTTTCATTACCATTACCATTACCAGCGGCCATTTTTATTCGCCGCGATGGGCCACGAAATAAAATGAGATAGACGAGTCACGTACGGTGTCAAGTATGAAGATAAAAACGAAAAAAGCCACGGTAATTTATTCCCGGCCGGTATTTTCACGCGCGCGTATCCCCAAACTTTTGCACGGACGATATACGACAATTGAACCACGTGGAACAATTATTTTCGGTTTTCGCGTCTAGACGTGGTATAAAATGTATCCTTCTCGAGGTAGCCAATTATGTGTGTGAAATATTGCGCAAAGTTATCGACTCATTAGTTAAGTAATGAAGCAGCGTCGTCGCATATTCTTCGGATCACGCGGTGGAAATTGGATCGCGTGCCTTTTTCAAACAAACGTATCGCGCAATTATTTTTAACGTCGACGTTTCGTGAACATCGATTGCAGTGATGCTTTCTATGATGCGCAATTCGATCGTCGGAGGATCAACGCATCGGTCGGGTTTTAACTCTGTGGCGGGGATTAAACTTTTTCGAAAGCTGACGCGCGGGTTTTACAGGGGTCAACATTATATATCAAGGGTTGAATGCGCGTCATAAACGTCAGTTCCAGCACGCAGTTTTTTTTCTCATTTCCCTTGTCGTTACACGTGTATTACAGAATCTGTTTTGAACTATTTATTCTCTCTTTTCACACAAACGACGTGCAAAACGATCTTCGGTTCGAATGAATAACATCAGTTGTACGAAAAACACTTTCAGTGAACGCGCATCCCTATTAATTACAAGTTCTCGGTAAAGGGGGAAGTTTGGTATTCAATGCGCAAACTCATTAGCTGGCTAAGTCTGCACGCGCGCGGAGATTTCAACGACGCGTAACGCTTAACTATTTCCAACCGTCTCATTCATGCTTCGCGCGGACGTCACCGTTAATAGCGACGGTCCTCACATTCCAATTGGTCAACGGTACGTTGCGCCGTATTACTTACGTCCCGTATTTACTTGGACGCGAATTAACACGCCCGGCACGTTTTACGAGCAATTTGCCGCGCTTACATAAGTCGACGTAAAATTGCTAATGATTGACTTGTGTTCCACACGGGGAGGAATCTACCTTAAAACTCGTGCCATTAACTAATTACCGCTCCTCTCCATTGTACCGGTAACGCTGCTCGTCCCGTATTATCGCGAGAGAATCGAAAGCAGCGGCACACGATATCAAATTGCGAATTATACGACGTTAGAACGATGAAAATGTTTGCGGGCGCACTTCGCTATGCATGAAACAGCAATTGCCGGCGCAGCCGAGTTTTCGCGATAACGCCGAGTTAGCGCGTCAACGGAGTTGATGAGGTCGTTACGGTCACAGAGATTTGTTAAA
Source organism: Dinoponera quadriceps (assembly GCF_001313825.1). Lineage (NCBI taxonomy): Eukaryota > Metazoa > Arthropoda > Insecta > Hymenoptera > Formicidae > Dinoponera > Dinoponera quadriceps. The sequence goes on from NW_014558238.1 coordinate 2,126,618, forward strand.
ATGGCCGCGCGCCGCAACAGCCGTTAATTATCGTCGCTAGTCGCGTTCTTCTTCTCATCTTTCTCTCTTGATTTTTTTCGCGCGCAATTACCTCGGCACAATTTACCATTACAACGACGTGAGAGGGGAGTCTCTTATGAAGTTTTGATTTCCCGCATAATACTTTAATTCGCCGCGAGAGCATATTTCTTTTTTTTCCTTTCGAATTGTTTTAACCGAAAGGATCGAGTTATTCCGATAAGACCACGCTGCGGTACGCCGCTTTCGTTATTAATTCGCCGGCAAATGCATCGTTTTTCCGGTCGCGTTAATGGATTGCTATAGGGTGAATACGAAAGTAATGGGAGCGCGTGCATTATCCGAAGCCTGAAAAATTGAACGCGCGTTCTCTTATTACGCGAGCCCGTGTAAAATACACAATGTCCGTCCGTATGGTAATAATTCAGACGTCGCCAATATCAGCAATGTTATCCGGAATTATTTTATACAGCTGTCTTCAGATAATTCAGTTAAATGTATTCACGATTAGTGGGAATAACACATTGTCCCGCCCGTCCTTGCGGCCGTCTTATTGAGATATCACGAGAGATTGCCATCCAACGCTCGTTTGATGGTCTGTCCAAGATACGTCGAAATGCGAGCGAGCAAACGATTTATGACGGAATATTACCGCCCGTTTAGCTATCGAAAGTATTTCCTTAATCGTTTGGGAACTCTCATCTCTCATTTTCACGACGATTGGTTATCGCGCGATATATTTTTCTCAGAAACATTAACAAAATAAATCGCGAATTTCTGAGGTTAATTACGCGTGTAAAAAGGAGGTAGGCGACCGTTTCATTTAAACCGGCAAATATTTCATTACGAACGGCTCCATCGGGGGATTCGTTCAAGGAAAGCGCGCGCTCCTCTTACGCACTTTCCTTTCAACGCTCGGCGAGAGAATAAGACTTTTTCCGCTACTCGCCGGTACTTTGAATCAATCCGTCGAAGATTGTTGAGAAACATCTCCCGCTGCGTTATAATACGAGTGCCGCGGGAAATTAATATTTCGCCTGCGGTGTTTTCTTTCTGAAATCTCGGAAAAGTGTACCGGGCATCAGAGACTAGCTTTCCGAAGGCTCCTCCTTCGATATTTCCAGATGGATCGGACAAACAACGAGATGACAAATCGAGAATCGTTGATTAAACAAACTTTGATGACTTTTCTCAGTGGAAAGACTTTTTCTCAGGGTTTGATTATCCGTTCCTTACTTCTTTGTCCGAAATTATTTAAATTCTCCAAAGTGATTCCTTCGATCTTTATCGACCTGTTATTGAACGGTATCGAATTAAACACAAGTTTCTTCGACAAAGTAATTTTAGAAAGTGATTAAAACGACATTTGGTTCGACAATATCTCACCCGCCAAGTTTTCTCATTCCTTATCAACAGAGTACACCTCGCGTGCTATTTTGCTCTCGTGTGAGAAAAGTGATGAGCAAAAAGTTTCACGTCGGCAACTCGTTCTGGATCGCCCGGTATATCGCTTAACGGCCGACCAAGTGCATAGTTGAGAATTTTACAGGGCAGTACCGGTTAGACGGGCTAGCCCTCGGCCTCGCTCGATTCCCTTTGGCCGGCAGGTGCACCTCGTCGGTACGAGCTCACGCACGCGTGGATCGCACAATGCGACACGATTACTCGTCACAGGCACGATAGTCCGCTGCGATATCCGGGATCCCACCGCCTTCGCGCGATGATATTTCCGCTCTGTCCGTCACAAATCGCTGCGAATCTCTTGATATACATTCGCATAAGAAATCTTACGCGTTTATCAAACTTTTATTCCTATCTCGATCGGGTTTATACTGATTGTTCGATCGATAAATTGTGCAAATGGCACGAGAAATACACCTTATAAATCAATGATTCTCCGTCTTCTTTTTTCTCGCCGCGTTTCGCACACCCGGAAACCGTCGTAATATAGCGATCTTGTTTGGAGGATCGCAAAAGGGAAGAAAAGCCGGGCGGAAATGACGGAAAGTCGCGTGCATACGTCCACACGAGACGAAGGAAGGTAGGTGAATATCGTACGATGAACCGGGTGGAAAGGAGCGGCGGGGAAGAGAGGTCGTTAATAAACCTTAGTTATGCCTTCGAAGCACAGAACCGCTCGACCGTCTAATCTCTTTTATCCACACTCATTACTTAAGCGCAGCGGTTCTCATATCTGTATCGCGTCTTAGTCGCAAGACAGGGGACGAAACCATATATAATCCTAGTTCGTAATTTCATCGCGGTTCGTTATGTTTAATTAAATTAATTTCTCGCGTGCTTCGCTCGGAAGGAAGAGAGAGAGAGAAAGAGTTGTTGTAGAAAAACTATCGTCGTTAATTCGCTCGAGTTTGACCGATTTTTCATAATCAGTTGGGCGGTTGCTTCGAAAGTAATTTCAGGGTAAACGTATTATCCAGCGTAAGGAATCGTTTGCGAGTCAATTTACGCGTCGTAGTCCACGGTTATCGCTGAGAAGGAACGTTATCGAAGAGAAATTTGGCTTCTTTCGTAAAACATTTCACCAAACGGGTGCGAAACACACTCTTGTCCGGAAGACAAGATTTATCGAAGAACCGAATGGTAACCAATCTGATCTTACATATTATTATCACTTTTCTCGTCGGAACCCTCGTCATCGCCCACCCTCTCGAGCAATGTTTTCTCGCTCTGGAGAAGAGGGGTTCGCTGGAATCGCTCCGACGTTTTGTTTCAAGTTTACTTCCCAATTCATCGGACATGTCGAAAATAACTAGAAATGGTCCGAATATAATGTCGAATCGTTCGCTTAGCAGTGTCTGTGCTGCCACTTAAATCAAGTCACTAAAATCGTTCACTATGGTCACTTTTTTTCCTGGGCATCGTTAAATTTGTAAAATTTAGATATTCCATGTATATTTTTGACGTTTTGTCGATTGCTCCGAAAACATGTCCTTTCCATGAACTTTCAAATCGAAACTACTGCGAAAAGAACTCGCTACATGTTCAATTATTCCCAAAGATAAATTTGAGAAGGTAAAAATAAGTTTTACTTTTTTTGCTCAAATAGTTACTCTCAGAATTTGAGAAAAATGTCACTTCTCTGAGGAGTCTCACTTTCTGTTACCTATTCCGCAGTCATTGCTTCACTTTTTTTGTCCCGGATGGCAGCCACGTGCACTCCATTTGTTAAGCTTGCTTTTACCTTGTGCGATAACGTGCTTGACTGAAAAACGCACACAGAAGTTGCATTCATATTCTTTACTTGTATTCATATTTCATTACGAATAAATCAAGCGAAACTCTCCGTAATCGCAACTAGATGTATTTTTTTGCAATCATATATCATTTTTATCGTGGCAATTCGTGGAATTTAATGCATCCATCACAAACACACGCTTCTATTGTGCAACCAAATCAAGCTGTTTATTATGCAAAGCTTATAAATCATCGCTCGACATAAATCCACGATAAATTCACGATTTGCCAGGCACTGCCTCGTTTCACCTTATACGCGTGTTTATCTGATTTTTCGGAGACGAAAAATACATCAAGTTATCGCCGTCACTGCCGACGGTCTCGCCTAAAGAGAACAAAACGGTTTTAATAAAGTCTACGGTACTTTGTGCTACCAGATCGAACGAGTTCACCTTCGGCAATCTCGGTTTTATTCTGGCCGTGGGTGGAAAGCCTCTTTGACGCGAACTTTTCGCTTTCGTTTTATACTTCATGTGTATTCAAATCCCGGCTCTCGCACATTCGTCTTTATTGGGACAAGATGGAGCTTATCCCAGCCAACTTATTCGCAGACAGATCGTACGTAGCAACGCATATTTGAAATGAGCACTCCCTAAGCGCGAATTAAATGTTTCATTGATTCTCTTAGCGGGAAATTCTTTCTCTTCTCGTGTTTTACGAGCTCGATATTTCTTTTTACGCCCTTTCTCGAACAATTTTCTCGAAATTAAGGAACGGCGATTTACGCACACCTCGTATCGTATTTTCTCTTAATCTACGTGTCTAACATAATTTCAGCTATTTTCACAAGCAGCTGATTTACATCGGATGAGAAATTTCTCTCTGTAATTCGTCGCGGATAATTAATTAGACGGTCCTCGCTTATCTACGGGTTCACAACAATCTGGCAGCCACTATGGGCGCGCGCGCGCATTACGAAACAAAGGGCGCATCAATCTCTCCGTGAATTTGCCCGTCGATCGACTCCATTGTGACAGATCAATCCCAACGAGCTCTCTCCCGTTGAAAGTAGCCGCGATAATCGGTCCATTACCAGATGGATTCATCGAGCGAGGGGGATCCACCTGGCTTTGCGCGAATGACGTATTATATCGCGACGGTAACCACCGAATTACGCTACGACGTAACAATCGCGAAGATCAATAAAAATACGAGTCGGATAATTGCGCATTTATCGCGCGCGGTACTTCGAACGCTCGCCCCGCATCACAATATGGAAACTTCTGCTTTCCTCCGAGAAGTACGGCGAAAGAACTCGCGCGTTAACAATCGCGTGATTGCCTGGAGAAAAGTCGATCGAATTTTGTCCCGTATAACTGTTAAATTTCGCTTTTCCCTTCTAATATTAGCACATTGATGATCGTCATTGTTGCCGAACTGATATTTAATAACGAATAGTACAGTCTTCTCTCTGGCTATTTATACCTAGCACCAGAGGTGCTCATTGTGAGCGGTATAAATAGAGAGGAGAACGATCTTTATCGTATAATGGAGCGAGTATCCGTTCCTTTGGAGAGTGTAAAGTTCGCTTTTATACTCTCGTAGCTTTTTTATTTGTACAGAGTGTGGATTACGATCTCACATCGATCGCGCACGTTATGGACCGCGCAGTATCGTTTTTCCATATGGTGCCCCGATATCGCACACGTTTCTTGGAAATTGCTACGATACGCGGCTATGTGTTTCTCACAGCAGTGCTTTTTGCGAGCAGTTCATCCCTTCGACAAGTATATAAAGTTGCTACCTTCTCGGTCAACCTTTTCACGCGGTTTCCTAGAGCTTTCCATAGGTTTTGATGTCGCGCAAGTAGATTTTGAAGAAAGTTTGAGAAGCGATTACCACGAAAAAATTACTGCACTGCTCGTGAAGAGATACATTTAATTCTCGCGGAAACACTCTATTTAATGAATTGGTTTGGCACGCAAATCCGTCGTGAATCTTTTTTCTTTCCCTCATTTTTTCCAGACGTATAAAACGCGTTTTCCAAATACGAGCTTTGTTTATTTACAGTTAGCATTCGTGCAATTTCGCGCAGGTTGATATCGAGTAATGAGAGAACGCTCAAAAATACGATTTAACGATTTATTTTACGACGCTTTTCAATCGAGTAGCGCAGATAGCTGAAATCTGAATTACAGCTGCGTCAAGCACTTGAATTAACAGACGCAACAATATGCGGCAGTTATCAATGGCGAGTACGCGAGGCATACACAAGCAAACAAGATCTATTTTCGCTTGTAATCAAATAAGGGCATTATTACGTTTCAACGAGTACAGCCGATTAATCGAGTAATTAACAATCATCGGAGTGATTTACATGGCGCGCGCGACTGCTATCGTCTCTACGGTTATATTGTATCAAGCGGCGTCTGCTCGCAACCCGCTGGAGGGCGATCCCGTCACTGGGAATTCTCCGGCGTGTATATTAATTCGGAGCGGGTCATTAATATCGCGATTTTTAATCAGTCGGAATGAGCGCGCTTAACCGACGTAGAGTGCCGATAAAAAGAGGACGGGCGAGTTTCGGCGTCGCTAAATTCGCGTTTTTAACACGCTTGTTTTGCACACGCAACTTTTGAGCTGGATTATTTATTTTAACTGTCGCGCCGAACTGTCGTGCATTATAAACGGATTTACGTAGTCGCAATCGCCACTTTGCGCAAAGTAAACGTACGAAAAAATTCAATTTCGAACGAAACGCTTCCCGTACCGCTTTGCTGAAAAGTTAGAGCCCCCTTCGCGCACAGAGAGAGAGAGAGAGAGAGAGAGAGAGAGAGGGAGAGAGAATCAATTGAATGAAATGACTGCCATTTTTGTTTCAACAGAGAGTAATATTATTTCAAAACACTCTCGTGAAGGGGATGGAAAATCGTAAAGGATAAATATCGCAATATTGCATATTTGCACAGTGGCGGAGCACATTAAACTATTATGTCATAATTAGCAGTTCATTACTCGCTAAAAGATACATTATTCGGGTTATTCTACTCTCCTACCCGTTGTAAAACCGTTTTAATATCGCTTTGTACCAAATTAACGCCCGTTTTAGTATATGAAATATTAGATACTCGACGAAAAATGATGAAAAAATCTTCGATAAATTAATAACGCTCGATAGACGGCTGATTCCCAATTAAATTCAACGTCGTAACGATGTAGCGCGGAAAAGAAGGTCCGATGAGATCTCCGCGAGGAGGGATGCGCGAGTGGACCTTCTATTCTTCGTTGTTTCGTGCTGTGACAGCTGACTTTGAAAAGCTGCACCCGTCCGACAGGGCTGGATGACTTGTTACGGCTTGAACAACTAACAGGCGCGCCTGGACAAAAATACATTTCCTACGCGGGTTACTATGTTCCTTTCCGCGCGTGACCGACTTCCGCCGAATAAATTATCGTCCCTTATAATTTGCATTAGCCGATAAAATCATTAAGCCGCGGCGTGAGCGCGTCTGACAGACACGAGCGGAATTCAGTAAGCGCTGTCATGGCGTTTGTACATGGCGCTCTTAACCCCTTTATTTGTCACGAGGGCGTTCGGTAGTCATGTAAATGACAAACAAGATCTGTAGATTAATTAGAAGTGTTGCGAAAGTGTACAAATTGAAAACGCGTTTCGCATCGTAACTCGATGTAAATGTCAGTTATCGCGTCGGATTCCCTCATTCGTCGATCGAGAAGAAGTGAATTGACTTTAAAAACTGACGTAGTATCAATATTTGGACACATCTTTTTACTTTTTACCTCGAAAGTGTCGAAACCAACTTCTCGCGGGCGAAGAGCCTGCCCCGCTTGAAAGTAATGCGCTCGCAGAAAAGAAAATCTTCCGCGCTCGAAAATAAGTAGCGAACGAACGGAGGAAGAAGATTCGAACCACCTGGTCAGTGCGACTTGCTCTCTCTCCTTCCAAGGGCGCGCAAATAATAATAATTCATAAGGTTGCCAGCGTGCGTCGGGACCGAAATAACTTGGAAACGTGGGTCGGCTTACGTATAATATCGACCTAACGGCGGCCGAGTTTATGCCCCGTTTAAACTTTATGCTCGATTAAAGTCGTGCGCATTTACTTCCAAACTGCAGCCGGATAACGCTTAAATCCGTCGAGAATGGTACATCCTAAGCGAGACTGGTGACTTTGTGTAGCGAATATTCTAATTTCTCCGTCTTCTCTCAAATGCACGTTGTAACACCGGCGAATAATCGTATGGCTAAAACACGCTCAGAGAGTGTGATGTGTTTCGGTCGAAACTGACGAAATGGGTGTTTGCTTTTTCTCACGAGCGAACGTCGTTATCCGGCTTTACATATCCGATTTAAATAAGCAAATATCCCCTGTAATACCGATATATCCGCATCCAATTTATACCTCATCTTCGGTAGCCGTGAAAATACCGCGCGCCGATGGGGAACGGTAATTCGTGTTTACATAATATAGCAACAGGGGGTATTACAAAATCCCCCCGTTCGGTTAAGCCGTATTCTTACGACGGTTCGTGGTAATCGCAGGCTCAATACGGTGGAACGTGGTTTTCGGTTGATCTCAAGGCAGTAGATGGAATCACGCGCGAAACACTTGCTTTGTTGCGCGAGGGTATACGACAAACTGTATGAGAGCGACACGATTATCCCGAAGCTTTCTGCATAACTCTCTAAAGACTGCGTGCGAAAAGGAATTATATCGATTCTACGGTCGAGGAGAACGATCGAAAATAATCGCGCACCTACGATCCTGTTGAAAATTGGAAAGTTTTAATCTCCCGGATCCTATGGCGAAATTACACGGTTCCTTCGCTCGAGTAAGATTTGCATCCGGCCGCTTCTCTCCTTCATTTTTCCTCGCCGATCCGCCTCGTCTCCTCTCACCCACTCATCGTTCTTCCGCGCCGGCTGGGAAGTTCTCGAGTGCGCGCTGTTTATAAATACTGAGCCGGCCATCTCTCGTGCGAATTGCACGTGGCTATCCACGAACAACCGGCTCGTTGAACTCCTGAGAGGGCGGCTCTCGAGGCTGCGAGAGGTCGATCACCATCGATTATCGTGCCACGAGAGTCTGGCGAGATCCACCGGGTGTCCTGGGACAACGACGTTTACACCGCGTTTCTTTATTTCCCGAACTCTCCGGCAAGAAGCAGGACACTTTGCGACAACGCCGACCGACGAGGATTATTTATCGTCGTACGTTCTGACGTGCCGGCGCGTCGCGCAAATGAGGAGGACCGGCGCAATTTCGGCGTGCCTGTCCGTCATTAATTAAAGCTTCAAAGTCGTCGCGAATGCCGCGGATAGCGAAGAGATCAAGAGCGCGGGGCTCGCTGCTGCGAGACGTTATTAACGTGACATAATGCCATAACCGTGCCGCGGCTGTCACCTCGGGGATGCCGCGAAATAGAAAAGGAGATGCAACGGGACGCTATATTTAAAGCCCGCCCTCGTCGCTCGATGTGAAAGCCACGTGCGTGCGATTCGCGGAAACCATAAAATCAGCACTTAACGAGGCCAAGGAGCTTCCTTTGCCGTTTAAGATGAAAAAGGCCGATATAACGCTTGTTATCTCCAACTGCTCTCTTTCTTTCGTTCTCCCCTCCGGCTTTTCATCGCTTCACTTTTATACGAGATTGTGCACAATTTCCCCCAATTCCAGGTGTACACTCGTCGATGGACTCGTAAAGAGAAGAAATTAGCTTCGATTTAAATACATGGAGTCGCGCCGTGAAACAGCGATAAGCAGATTTCTCTTTTGTAATGCAAATCTGCGTTACTCACGAAAGCTCGACTGTAAAAGCAATATCGCCGTCTCACCGGCATTGACCCAGTTCGCTCCATTAAATTATTACGGTATACCAAGCCGGTAATGGCGTGTCCCTGGGGTCGCCACCAAAACCGTATCAAGCTCTATGCGATATTATCGTACGCAAGAATGCGTACCCACACGTATGTACGAAGCGAACCACAGAAATCGATAATCCCATTGTGTCGCTTTCGCTCGACTTTTCCACTCGACCAAGTCATTGCCGTCGTGAGAGAGTATCAACGGAGCAAAAAACAAATCGCTAAGAGATCGATTGGACAGGTGGAAGAGTGTGCAACCACGATCAAACTCCGCATTGTCGCGACGTATGGATCGATCATCAAGGCAGATATTCGTTGCTTTAACAGATGCGTCACATGATGGGATGGCACGAGAGGGAGAGAGAACGATACACGGATTTATCGCGAATTTCTGGAGGGAAAGGGAGGAGAATGGTAGCCGACGATAAAACTCGCCATTTTTTTTTCGCGCTAGCGAAGCAGATTTTACGGAATTATTACACGACTAATGGACTGCTGGCTCTGTTTCCATAATTACGCGGCCGATGATAAAAAGCGGACGTGTAAACGGTATTTTTCCGTCGCGTTTATGTATCTCACTTGCGTATATCCCCGGAGAAACTTCCTTAATGGAGGAGGGACCAATGCTATCGGTCATTTCGCTTCGATGGTCTCTTATTATGCCGACATCTCTCCGACGAAACTCGAGGAATTCGTTTCGATCGTTTATTTATCAAATTTTCGCGTGCATTCATCGCAACACATTTCGACGCGTATTTTTCTTTATAGAAAGGAAAAGGACATAAATAACGACGATAAAGCGAGCAACGGTGTCCTCTGGCGTTGCTGGGAGACAACGAGCCGTGCTCTATGGGGTTCTCGGTCGATGGGGCATTAAACCGGCAATAATTACCCGCGGTGTACCGTCGTAATGTCTTTATGGTGCTTCCTCGCGGCTAATTAATATCAATCCGATATTGCGGGTTTATCGCATACACGGTGGTGTAAAACCTTTAATCGGCTCTGCGTCCACGCGCGGCAGAGCGTAGAAAATAAAGGTCCTTTCAAAGCGAGCGCACAAAGACTGGAAAGGTTGAAATAATTGCACTGTGCGCGGCTTTTATTATAAATCCGGAGAGAGGAGAAAGAAAAGGACTGTTATTTTCCATTCGTTCCGCGAATATCGTTTAAGAACGGAGGATATAACGAATATTACAATCGTCTCTTGTATCGGTGGCATTTCTTCACTAATCGTGCACATTCTCGGCATAATTTGCTCGTTTGACATCGTAAGCAGCGTTTGTGTTGGAAAAATAAAAGTGGAAGAGATTCAAAAAAAAGACGCGGAAAAAAATCCTGAAAATTGATTCCAACAAATATCCGATAACAATATAAGTGAAACAAAAATGTCCGGTATGTTTCGCGCTGTCATCGACACGCTGGCTGAAAATTCACTTTTCGGAAAAAATATACCATCAAGTCAAAGAGATAGACTTGACTTTTAATGCTGGCTACGTATGTTTTATTAATTCCCGAACATTCGTTACCGGCGGTAACAGTCGCGTCACGCGCGCGGAAAATCCATCGTTGAACGTGAGTGCTCGAACCATCGCGATTAATTCCCAACAGTATCTTAAAGCAACGAAGGGGAGCGAGAAGCAGATTATTCCGAGTCTTAATATCGAGAATAGACACGCGAGGTTAGTCCGTAGTATTAAGATTACGAATCCATTAGCGACTAGATGAAATACTTTTTAATGGTCGCCCCTACTTTTTTACGATGCCGCCGATATCGTTCGTTCGCGATACCGAGTTTACGTGGAGTATAAGATCGAATTTCGAAAAGATTGAGGCAAACTCTGCATATATTTTCGCCGGAAAAGTGATTTCCTTCACGCAATTGACTTACGAATTTGTATCGAGAATTTTTCGTCTATTTACATTTGGTGCGATCGGCCGCACCTTGCAATTAAAGCGCGATAAATGCCGCGCAATAAAGCCGCCGCATTATGTTGATTAAAACGTTGATATTTATCGAAGGCATTCGTTAGCGCTTGCGATTTCTCGGAGGAAACAACTTCTCGACGCGACGCGTGCAACCGACGACTCGTTTACTTTAATTACACGAATGGCAAACAAATGATCCACGCAAAGGACCGCGGAATTAACAGAGTAGTGACGCGCTTTAGTAGAAAATGAAAAACACGCGGCAAGTCGGAAAATTGTATTACTCATAAATACTTGGTACGCGCGCGCGCACGCTTAAAAAGCCAAATTTTTCTGCAGTGGAATTTATTTCCGGCCGCGCATTGATAAAATGTGTTACCCAGTGACGCGCGTACATAGAACACTGTTGTGTACGTATAAAGTCATAAATTGCGAAATCCGTTTTAAAACTCCCGAAACGGTGGAGTTTAAAATTAAAAGCGATAATAACGACCTAGGATTCGCTACGAACGAGTTGCCATTTTTTTCTAATAATTACATTTCCACGTTACATATACATCAGAAAGTGTGGCTTAAATCGCTATAATTTTGCTATAAACAGCGCGCGGGAAATTCATATCGGAGGGCATTATATAGTACAACTAACTCGCTGCTTAGATTAGATTAATAATTGTTTGGTATTTCGGTCAGCTATTATCTTCCCTTTGCAACATTTACCGCCATGCGATATCATTTTGCGCCGTAGCTTTCTCAGACGGATCGTGTACTCCTTTTCAAGTAGATGTAAAAACGAGAAAATCATTTTTGCCTTATCGACAAAGAGAAGTTGCACGTCGTTTGAACAATAATCGCTCGCAATAACAGAATAGCATTAGAGGGTCGTAACAATGAAATATCATTCGAAAATATGTCCATTCGATCACGGTACGGAATGTAGAAATCTTGAGCAGGATAAAACGTTGGTGGAAACTGTTCATGTTGCGTACAACACATAAAATAAAAGACACACAAACAAACGGTAAAATAAATATCATCGAAAATTGCAAAACGTCCATCAGCGATAGATATTCGGTCGCGATGGTATTTACGATAATGCGCCGAACGTATTAGATAAATGCACGCGGTATGCATCACGCGTGTTATGAAAACACGGTATTACAATTTTAACGTAACAGTGTGAGTCGCGATATTGCACGGATCGCCGGGGATTTATATTACACATGCAGTACGAATGATAAATATAGCTATTAATAGTGCCGCCCATGCGTGTTCGTGCTTTCGAGTTTCCGTAAGTCAACATCGATATTCCATATAAACGCAGGTTAATATTTTACAATGCAATTATTACATTGGAATTTTGACTCGGGAGATCTCTTTGTAACAACCGGGCTTAAGTCGTGAGAGGAGATTGATCAGAAATTCAAAATGTAGAAATAAGAGTATAGCTTTCCAAAATCCGCGAAATGAAAAGTTCACTGCGAAAACGTTAAAATATTACAGAAGTGTGCGATAAAATATTAATGCCGACGTTAATTGAGATAAGCATACTTCGCGCCGACGTAAATACAGGACAGAACTTTATTTCTTTGATCGTGTCATGTAGGCCCGCATCGCTTTTATGGTTCTTTTACAATCCATTTGCCGACGACTGTGACATGCAAGTACACTCGACGATGTTATCCGTCTAAATTGATCGCGTTTACGTGCATAAACGTTGCATCAGCCGCAACGACAACAGATTAAATGTTGCAATAAATTGCAATTAGCGTGCGTGTGTTTTTTGTTTTTTCAAGAAGCCATTGTCGCGCGATCGACAGGATATTAATCTGTTTGTGTTTTTCACAATTTTTCAACAGGGTGGGACGCTTTTCGTATAGTTTCATACATAAACTCGAGTAATGTTAACGTCAAAGTTTAACGAGGCCTCACTTCGGTTTATTTTACATAAAACTAACATACGAAGGATCGTTTTGACGGAAAATTAAACTATCGTATAAAATTACGCGAGGGAAATCGAGAGACTACTTGGAAAGTCACTTCCCTGGATTCACATACTGCGAAGGATGTTCTCACATGTTGGAAAAACATCTTGATAACACACGGAGAAAAACGCAAACTTACGCTCAATCATGTGGTGGCGGATAATTTTCCTCCAATTACTGCATCCTCTAAATTACCGCGTTTAATTATACTTTGGCGCGTAAATTTTGCCTTCAAATGCACGATCAAGCGAAGGAATTGTAATGATCTCGCGCGTGGAGAAGGAAGAACCAACTACCTGGGTTCCTCTCAAAATACAGGATATCAATAGCAAGTTGACATCAACTTTGCGTTCGATTTGCCTTACATATCGAGAGAGTTGCAATCGTATCGTTATTGCGAACAATATGCGGAGATTTCAGTTAAAATTTCGGCTTTAAATTGAAACGCAAAATCCATTGCAACTTCCGGCAAAAATCTGGCATTGTCACTTCTTTTATTTTCAGAGGCGGCGGATATCCCCCACGCAAAAATGTACAAAAATCCGATACGTCCATATTTATTGACTGATCCTGCACGTTTTCCCTCCACGGTTCTTCGCGCGCGGAATTTTGCCCGGGCGCCGTTAACAACATAAAAATACATAAGCCCTCGACGGTGCGTTTCAATTATTCGCGAGCTCAATTTTTGGTTCATCGCGAAATCGACTGGCGAAATAATCCTCGCCGGTTGTCCTCCCCGGCGTCCTTTCTCTCCCCGAAATAAAAAGTCGAAACATTTCGCGGATATGATGACATGCACATTCGTCGTATTAAGCCGCGAAAAAGTCCCGCTAATAATTTCAGCGCCTGACACCAGGCGCGTTCGATCTTTTAAACGTGCAATTCGATTCTCCGCTTCTCAATCTGATACCTGCATTCAAACGCAAGCGAGATAGGCTGCGATGAAACGACCTTGAAATCGCCGCGCAACGTTGGCGCTAATTAAGCGTTAACGGTAATTAGTCGTTGAGAAAGAGAGAGACGTCGTGTCGTGGCGCCGTTTAGATTTAGACGCTTGATTTCCGAGGATGAAAGTGCGCTCTCTTTCTCTTGCACGCCCCCTTTAAAGTTTCACTCGCGGCGTTAGGGCGTTACGTGCGCGTGTGTAACTTCATCGCGCTGACGAGCGACATGCATCGTCCGTGTTTTAACCTCACGAATATAAAGGCGGTCCGCGAAAAACGTCTGGAAATTTATAATTGTAACCAGCTATACGTAGCTATACTTTATCCCAACATTTATTATATTGTACTTCTACGCACATATATAATATCGGATAAACGGTGTAAATATGAAATATAGATGAAAAAATGACGTAAAACGACCCCCAGGCGTTCTTCCCACACAGAAAAAATGACGCAAACAGAAGCGCGCATGATCCTGACGTGCATTTTCACCTCGAAGAGATTTTTCTTCATTGCTGGATGGACGTTACGCAACAAAAACCTGCAGTCCTGCTCTTCTACGACGTAATTCGATAGATAATTACACGGCGGCTCTTTGCAACAAGAATTGAAAAGAGATTTTTGTAGGGTCGATGAAATCTCTTCACTGAAGGAAACAATGTCGTTCAACGGGGATTCTCGTGCGTGTCAAAATGTTACATACAATATTGCGCGCTTGAAAATAAGGCGAAATATTCAATGACGACAACGAACCAATACATTTTACAGATATTTCTATTTTCCAGCAATAACATTGTACGTATAATAAAACCATTCGAATAGAGCAACGTTCTTTCATTGTCAAGTTTGGATTTTCCGAACCAATAACCAAATTTTTGTTATTATATTTGCTTCAATTACCATTGTATTGCTTTGACAAAAGTTTCGACGAAGTGTACGGCCTGCTCTCTCGCTGCGTTGTCCTGATTTGATCCCATATAATAACACCAATCATGATCATTCTTTGTAACGATGAAAAAAAGAAACAGCATGAAGATAAATCTGGGTGAAGGGGAATTATACA
Organism: Dinoponera quadriceps; assembly: GCF_001313825.1. Lineage (NCBI taxonomy): Eukaryota > Metazoa > Arthropoda > Insecta > Hymenoptera > Formicidae > Dinoponera > Dinoponera quadriceps. Next base: position 2,141,632 of record NW_014558238.1, read on the forward strand.
TGTGTATTCGGAAAATAGACAAATTTGAAATATGAGACGTGTATTTGCCTTTAAATGCATCAATTAGCAACTTGTTCAAATCCTATTTTCGTAAAAAAACGTGCGCACGTTGAAAAATCTGTATTATCTACCGGTGTTGGCGAGGTAGATTTTCTTAATTATTTTCGTGATTTATTAATAGGTAGGAAAGTACATGCTTTTAACGAGTCACGATTCACCTGACGCAGTCACATAAATCGCAATTAACGGTGTTCTACGTGAGCGACTCGCTGACGGATGCGTTATGATATTTCGTAACCATAAATGAGGAGAATTTATGTTTCCAGTTATATATTATCTAGTTTGTGGTGAAAATTATTGTGCACACAGAGAGCGAATTTCAACGGCCCCGGTTTATTATTCTATCGAGTAAAATGTTTCTCACAGTCTCAAGAGTTTTACTCGCGTCATGTGCGTTAAATAACACGTCAATTAGAGATTGGCTATTTATCTCGATAAAGTCGTATTTAAGAAACTTTAATCGCGAGAAAAACTAATCGTTAATATTGCAATACTGCGAAATATCTTTGAAGAATACTACGTTAGATCGAACTGTATATTTCATAAGAGATGGTGGACGTCTCGCGCGTCCCTGGAGAAGATCGTCGACATTTACTTCCCACTTCCATAGCATTTCTCTCTTCTCGGTCTATGAAGCTGCAACGTAAAAACTGTATTACACAGTGTGGTTCTATCTGGAAATATATGTTATGCCATTGCATCAGGGAAACTACCCAGCTTGAAACACACGGAGAAACACATAGATAAAGTCCTCTCCCGCGCGCAAATGCCGATGTAGTAGTATTTTATCAAACGGGGAAGGTGAAATTCGAAACTTTCATTATTTCGGCATAATGGGTGTCAGAGATTTTTTTCGAGAGTGTAATATGAGTGCATCGGAAATGTTGCGTGCAGCTCCGAAAATTGTCCAATTTTTGGACGTTTTCTTAAAGACGTCACTCTTTCCAGCACGATAAGTCGACTTTCTCGGACCTTTCATCTTTATGCAGAAATGTAATGCAACAAACGAAAGAACGACCGGACTGAAGGAACGTTACAAGCTGACTGTAACGGCTGGCAGAAACGGTCGCGCGCGGCGAATCCCCGGAGAGAACGCGATACAATTATATAGCATCGGGAAGGAACGACTCTTTGTTTACCGAACGCTACGCTACGCGTGTAACGGGGAAGTCCCGGAACGAATGATTTTAACATTTCAGCGAGTCCGCCAAGGACGGACAACATTGTTTAATTATCTTGATTACAATGCTGCCCCATTGACTGCGCAGTGGTACTACCGTCGTTTAACGGACTTTGATCCTCGAACTTCTTAATTATTTTTTGCTGCTTCTTTCGCGAGCTTCTCTCGATTCATTTAGCCGCTTTTCCTTCCATCGCGGTTATGCAACCGACAAATTTTCCACGCGATTCCCGCGCGATTTCGCATCATCGTCGCAAGGCGTGCTGAAGAATATCAGTAAAAACGACGCAGTAAGACTTTCTTTTGCTCATAACGCGTCCATCTTTCTGTAGTGCGAAAAGTTGATTCGTTTCATTCGCCGTCACATAATGAACGTGTCGATAGGAATTAAATACGGGAGAGAGAAAGAGTAGCGTTCTCGCTTGGCGCTGATTAACGTACTTCCTCGACGCTTGCTTCCTCTGTTTGCCAGTGTAATGTAAACGGTGTCCTTGCTCTCGTTGGCGCGGAAACACAGATTTCATCTTGCACGTCGAGCACTCGGCGCGTTCCATCCTGTTTTACAGCGCGGGATACGATAAAACTCACCTGGGTCATCGCGCCCACTTTGTGCTCTCGCGATATGGGGTCACACGGAAGAAGAACACGCCTGGAAAAGTCGCGCGGACGACAAGAACTATCTGAAATGTAAGCGGCTATACGTCGTTTCCCCCGCATTATGGCAAGTCGGTCGTTACACGTACCGGCGTTTCTTCTGAACCAGTTGCGGCTGTCGGAAAATCTTGGGAGATGTTTCCGCTGGATAAAACGATACAAATTACTGCTCGCTCTCGTGTATTAATAAGGAATGTACTTTATGTTTGTTAATGGGATGGACGAAAAGGAATATTTTGATATTACTGAACACACATACATGTTCTCGCACAGCTGGCGAACTTCTCTCTCGAAAAAGGCTTCGTCCGAGCCGCTGCGAATATTTATTTTTGCTTGACTAGTTTACTAACGAACCACACCGTCGGAGATTCTTAAAGGTGTAATACATCCTCCGGGCGAAACCGCTCTCGGTTACGTCGCCACTTGGAATAATTAATAATAGAGCGCGGCCACACGTACGAACTTTTTGTCATCATATGTGTAAAGGACTTTGCACAAGGTATAACAAATTGTAATTTTGTATATTTGTTTCTGTACGAAACCGTTTTTACCGTTAGATTCTGCTCGGGACGCGAAACAAATTGAGAAGTAATTTACTCGCTCGAACGAGAAATAGATTGATCAATTACTGCGCTTAGTGCGAACTCTGAGGAGTTTTTCTTCTTTCAGGTCACTTTTCGTAAAGGGGGGGGGGGGGCTCCTTTGCACGCGACTCCGCATTTGTCGAACTACTTGCGCTGGCAAACGAATCGACAGCCGCGGAACAATAGTTTGGCGCTTCTCCGCCGTGTATACGGGGATGTATTTAACATCGATTTTGCTACACGGAGGGCCGTCACACGCAGCTGGTAGGGAAATGTTAAAATGCATATAGCATACAGCAAATTATCGGTGACCGCGTTGTCGCGCCACAAGCAGAGCGATTGTTATCTGGACTGTGTCTAAGAAACATGACATTCGCTTTGAATGGAACTACTCTACAGCGACGAATGATTCCTTTGTTTGAAGACAATAGCCGTTTGTAAATCGATGCCACAGCATGCCCGTTGACCAGGGAAGGATTGCTCAATTAACGGTTGATTGAAAATTAAATTTAATCGCCAATTATACCAGTCTGTGAACATTCGATATCCATCCAGATGTCGAACGATGAAATCGCTTTGTTTCCCGACAATTCCAGCGATCTACCAAGACTTAATAAACATATCGTTGATCAGTCGACGCACTATCTCAGAGAGAAGAACAACTCGATGTTATTTCTCTCGTCTTTGTTATTACGTACATAATTAGAAAGAAATTCATGCGAAAGTCTCTCGTTATGACAAATGCCACCACGTGTTTTTATTGATCGTTTCTTCATCCCCGCGGCGCTTTATTTTCACATATGTATAAAATGGTTGATATATCACGGTTGATGCGTCACCGTATCACACCGTAAATACTCGAGCATACGAGCGCGATTCTACATCCTGGCGACCGTTAATATTTGATTTTACTGGGTTGACACGCGGCAGCCGGTGAGGAATGACCGGCCGCAACGGAACAAAAAAGAAATTTCATCTGGAGGCACGCCAGCCCGATAAATTCAAACGCGGACTCTCCTCGACACTACATTACAGCGTAGAATCCCGTCTGAATGTTTCAGAAGTCGGTATGTGTTTATTGCGCTTCAACCTCCCGCACTACAATAAGTTTCCACGGTAATGCGACCAAAGCTTAAGTTTAAACACACTATGTTAATTGCATTGTTCTTGGACGGAGCGCAAAACGACGGTGATGTAAACGCCGTCTGCCTTCCGCGCCAAACTATTATACCACCGTGAATCAACTGTTCTTGTCCTCAACACTCGCTATTATTGTCTCGCGATACGTGTGCGGTTCTGTCATCCAGCGAAACGATGGTACCACTAGTCAGCTTATGAAAAGCGCGACGATGAATGTTCGTCGTTTTTAAGAGTCGTCACGATTATTCGAAATTCGCGAGCGAGCGACGCCTTTTCTTTTGCCGAACTTACAGAGTCTCTCACCGGTAAACTCAATCAAAGGATTCCATTTACATTTCTGTGCGCGGAAGACCGACGCCTCGCTCGCTTAGTCCGCTTGTCGGCGGCGAAATTTCCACCGTCGGTCACAGAAGCGAGCATCTATAAGTGCAACGTCTCCATCGATCGTCTTGATCGATGAATTAGTTTGCACAGCAAACAATTCGCATATGGTAAATGACGGTGGATTACACGGATTTCCTGCGGGCTCTGTACGTACGAGCAGATGATGCCGGACGCGAATATAATCACTGGCCGTAAATCATTCGATTTGCCGAATTCCCGCTGGAAGACGGAGCGGGAAAATCTTGTCTCTCTCTTTTTTCGCTTTATCCGCGCCGGAGACATTTCTACGACGTTAAACAGGCGTATCGACGCGCGGCTTCGCGCCTAAGATACGACCGGATATCCGGCCGATCCCTCCATATACCTCACGGGGGAGGCCTCGCGAACGGTTGTCTGCAAACTTTGATTACATCTGCCTATCCTCTCTCATTCCGCCACGAGAGTCAAATATAGACCAACACCTTATTCTTGGACGTTGTCACCCTGACTGTCCCTCCGATCCCTTTGGATTCTCGCCGCCGTCCCATCAAATTTACCGAGCAGCTCCCTCCGCTGCCGTAGCGCGCTCACCCCTTATTCTCGCCTTCGCGAGAACCCGCGAATGATGTAATTGCGTTAGCTATTACGTGAGTCGCCTGGCAAAAGTGCGGGATGAAAATGCATCTCTCAGAACGCTATTGGAACGCAGAGATCATCTTGCGACGACAATCGTCAAAAACGTGACGATCGTCGATGATTCATTTTGTGGAATTTGATCCCATTCATTCATATATGTCACCTTCCGCGAGCATGATATATCTGGATTGCCTTTATTTGGGCAATCTGTTTTGCGCGAAAGAGAACGACACGCATCCTCTTCTATATCAACAGGCGTGTCTAAGCATCTATCTTTCAGAGCTGTCCGGCACGAGAGCTACTGCACCGAGAAATTATTATTAATAATATCGCCTTATAGAAGGACTCGTTTTATCGATGTGAAAATTGCGCGAATTAGCCCCGTCCTTGAGTGGCAAACGACGAAACCTCGAAAGAAACCTCGATCAACGCAGATATTTAGAGAACAACAAACAAATTTTTTCTGGTCCGACGAATTGTCGCCGCGGGCGGTGCTCAGGCACTTCTCTATTCAGTTCGTTGAGCAAAGCTTCCCCATACAAGACCCGAACGGTAGCCGTTATTACTTTCCGAGAAGATGCCGCGCTATTTTAATTGAGCGTAACACCGTACATAAGACGACGGGGTCCCCGCGAAAGGGTCACATTAGAGTTCCTGGAAGCGCAAATCCGTCGTGTAAACGGTGCACGCCAAGTTTCCGTCTTATTCCGCGAGTTGACGGTTGGTTCATGAACCCCGATATCTCGACGACTTTGAATGATCGCGATAATGACGAGCAAACGAGCACCGTTACGTCGCGTTCGCTCAAAATGTCTGCAAAACTGCTCTGCTTATTGTTATATCACGAAAGATAATCTCCGACTGTAGCGAGCTTTTACTCGAGACACAAACCTGCTGCCAAATTGATCCAAGAATCTGGATTACAACTATTGTTCCATCATTATACTATATCGGTAGTCGTATCTAGTACAAACGAATGTTGTGTAAAATCTTTTTCTTTTATATATTTCAAGATGTGTGTTGAAGCATCGTTCATCCTTCTGTCGGCGACATTGTTTGTATGTCATAACGATGTTCATTGCGTTCATTCTACAACGATAACACGGGAGAAGCGACGTCGTTCATTAGTTAGCTCGTAAAGCTCTCTCGTTAGACGCTGGGTGGCCGTTTTATCCCGTCGAGAATTAATCGAATTGACGATAAAGTGGATTATGCGTTCGATGGGCCTCGATTCCGTAATGCGATCGGCCATGCTTCTCCCGCGGGAAGTATTTTCAGCTTCCTTGGAGTATAATGATTCGTAATTAGATATTATACCTGCATTAAGGAGAGGGCGTTTAATAAAATTAGCGGCAAGTACTCATTATCTCTCTCTCTCTCTCTCTCTCTCTCTCTCTCTCGGGGTATTAAGTAACCCGTGTCTGATTCAAGATGATTTTTTTTCTGCCTCTTCTCAAAACATCTCTATTTTACCCTACTTGAGAGAAATTAAAAGAAATAAGATATATTATACCGAAAGCGCAGAGATATACATAGGGAGAACCTTGGGAAGAACTTCGGGGGATATATGTGGAATAATACAACCTTGCAATATTTTGTGTGTGTGTGTATTCGATAGGAAAACAAGATTTACTAGCTAAAAAAGATGAAGTAGAATAAGAATCACGTTTCGCATCTCGAGTATCAGTGAATCGAATCTCACTCGCGAGGTACCTCCGTCACTTTGTCGTCGACGGGGAATTATACGTCAGTGGACGAAAACGAGGGAATAATTTACGCCGGTCGTCAGACCAGAAAGGAGAAATTCGCGCGTTTGAGAGAGAGAGAGAGAGAGAGAGGGAAGGAGGGAGGGAGGGAGGAGCGTTCGTAGGCCGACTCTATTTCTCTCTCTCTCTTTTTGTCAGGTAAAAAGTTTCCCCGGGAAAAGGAACCAATTTAATAAGGCCTTAATAACTTCCCGGAGGGAAGCAGACGCTCGGCTGTGTTTGACGGCCACTTCACGGTCTTCTCTTTCTCGACGTGAAGAGTAAATTCACGCTTTCTGGTAACGGAGAGGTATAACCCTTTCTTTATTGGCGATACCACGCGTCATTTTCCCTCTCTCGTAGCACGATTGTTCCACTTTGCGCTAAGGGTGATTCGCTGAATCGATAGAATTGTATATGAAGAAATCTTACGGCGAAAAGATTCTACCGCACTGTGCGTTAGAAACAAAAGCGCGTGTACCACCTCTCACCACGATCGCTCACTTTGGCTTCTTTTGTTGCAGAGATCTTCAAGGAAATAATATATCGGTGATATTCAAGACGGATTTCGAAGATATGGCGACGCTCCACGTTTTGTGAGTACATTCTTCTGATATTTTATTCTCGTAGGTTCGGCAACTGCGAATTTACTCAATTCAAGAATTTTTCGAGCCAGTCTGTTATGATCAACGGTTGTTCCACGCGTTCGATTGCGTTGCGCGTCAATGATAATCAATCGTGTCGCTCTCTTTCTCGATATCCGTGCTCGATAATCGTTCGTATTTCATTGACGTCACGATAACCGTTTTGGCTCTCGTTGAGTCTTGTCTACACGCAGGTTGCTATCCAACAATCAAATTCACACCATCGAGAGGGGGGCGTTTCAAGATTTGGTGGCAGTGGAGAAGCTACGTCTAAATAACAATCAGATACGCCATCTACCCGATCTACTCTTCAGCAATATGATGAATCTGAAACGCCTGTAAGTATGGGCTTGTTATCGCCGGATTAGATGTTCGCTTCTGTATAGATTTATCGAAATTTTGTTCGTGTAAACATATAATTACAGGTGGATATCTTCCGACATTCGTGAGCACTAACGTTAGCCAACACGCGTCTCGCTAACACGCGTTAGGTATCGACGCGAGCGCGTAAAGAGAGAGAGAATTCGTTAAGAGCCGCGAACGTATTATGCCGTCGGGATTTATGTCGGGATACACGGTATGTAAATGGCGCGAGATACTTCATATGGAAGTTTGCGATATCGCGGCAACATCCGCGGATTTCGCACAAATGACATCTCGGGAGAACAATTACACGTGAGAATGCAGGGTTGGTTGACGCACGCACGGTATATTGCCGCCTCTAGATCCACGTGTTAAGCACACGACGGTTATCGCATAAACTTTTCAGACGACGGCCTACATACCTATCGTACGTATCTATGTGCCGCAACGCAAGCTCTCTCGCGAAACCCGTCGCGGATCGAACTTTCACCCCGGGGTTTAGCCTCTTAAAGACGATCGCTCGATACTCGCACGCGACGAGTAGGGGCGGCAACTGTCTTATTAAAGAGAGAGAGAGAGCAGTCCGAGAAGAATCTTTAGACAGGTGCAAAGAGACGACTGGCTGCCGTCTAAAATCATAATTTTAATTCATCTTTTTGGTATTTCCTTTTTTTCGACAGGAAGAGGAGATGAAAGAACACAATTTACTCTCATCCATAAGCTATCTCCGTCGAGAATAAACCGACCTCTTTTACCGCAGCGACACGGTCCTTCGCTAACGAGAAGAGAGTCACCTCACAAGAAATACCGATCCCGTGATTACGCTGGTCCGTCCATCCGGCTTGCTTTTCCTCCTCGTCCGGTAACATTCTTCCCGATCTTCAATCGAACGACCCGTTCGCAGAGAAAAAAATAGCCGACGAGTAACAGCGATATCGTCTTTATCGTGCCTTTATCGCGATCGAGCGGCACACCGTTTCCGTCCCGGCAGCCGCGCGGTCGAAAAGTGCACGAGCCTCTTTCTCTCGTCGTGGATGACAGGGGAGTACCAACAAGAAAAAGAGGAACGGCGAAAAAGCGGAGGAGGAGATCGTCCATCTATCATCCTGCAAAGTGGGCAAGACGGACTTCTCGGCTCCGTTCGGGCATAACCTACAGTTTCCGACGATAAGGCTGCCACCTTACAAACGGACGTATTATGTTGCGACCTTACGGCGCCATTCTCACGAGCGTTCCGATAATCCTTCATCCGGCGCGCATAAAACGCCGTTAAAATCGGAAGGTTGCTAATTCCGCTCGCTGCCGCCTCTGCTCGCTTCGCACCAAGATATTTCGCCGACTTTAACTTTAGTCGTATCGTTTAATCGCCTTCCAACATCTTTCGTTCCTCTCCGCGTCGGAATAATTCCTTTCAGTCGCACGCGTCACATGTGTCGATAAACTGGAACAATTTCCCAAATGATTGAGCGACATCCCTGTATACACGGCCAACTTGAAAATTCGTCTCTCGGCTGAACGCAACATATGATTAACTCCGATATTCCGCGAAACCTATCTAAATGATACAATTATAAGGGGACTTTCGTAGCCTGCCGTGAAACAAATTGTATTTTACAGCAACATTCGTCCGCCTGAGGCGATAATAACGATTCGAAATTTGAATTTTCGAAACAAAAGAGTAGGGAGAAGCCGTCGGCAGAGATCGCGCACAACAATAATTATCGTGCAATTGTTACTCTGCCACGCATTACAAAGCCGTTACGTTCGCCAGTAGAGATATTGCAATCCTCGCCGCTTAAGTTTCATAATCTTTCGATTATGCCACCGCAAAAGAAGCTTCTGTTACACACAGAAGCGATCCGTCCCGTTCTTATCGCGGTTAACAGCTCCGGCCAACATTCGAAATTGGACGGGTTGCTCGAGGACCACCGAGTCCTTTTGTTAGTTTCGCAGCCGCGTCGAAATTCGGTAATTGCTTTCAGGATTGGCTCGAGCGAGCTGGGAGTTCTCTCCCGTCTTACCGTGATTCGAGGGCATATAAAGCCAACTCTCGTTTTTCCAGTCGCTGTCTTATTGTGTCGCGACTCATTATCGTCCTCCATTCTACGAGTATTCGCCGACTTATATGCCGACGATGAGAGAGATTCGAAATGTCTGTCGATCTCTAAAATATCGAGCGTCGTGCGTTTTATGCTCCGACCAGCGTCTCAACACATACGATCGATTGCTTTTGCAGCGCGCAAAATAAGCTTCGGTTGGCGGCAAATGCAGCCAAATTTCATTACTCGATTCGTGCTTCTCTCTATTCAGAGAGTCTGATTTATGCCATTATAACGCGAGTAATTTATTCGGAATAACAAGCGAAAGAGACATCGTCGAATCAGAGTGGGCATTCGGAAATTTCGAGATTGCTTTTCGCTATTGTGTGGAATTTAATATCCAAAGTTTCCGCAAAAGAGTTTTCTTTTTTTCCTCTCTCGATCTTCTTCTCGATATTATACGTTATCGTAGGACAGAATGTCCACTCATCTTGAAATGTGATTTTAAGCAACAACATTTTTACCCGTGCAATGACGTATGTAGGCGGATATACACTTTTGATCAATAATCGATAGTTAGAAAACCATTTTTAATTTTGCCTCGTAGTTTCGCAGAGTGCTCTAGAGAGATGAACTTTTATTGCGCGCAGCGTGTGACAAACGCTTATTCGATGGCGCGATCAAACTCTGCAGGGACAATAATATTTCGCGCCGACCAACTCGAATGACGCGAGTTCCCTTTGTTCGCGTCCGTCGAAATTTGGTAATTACTTTCTGGATTGGCTCGAGCGGACTGGGAGTTCAATCTCCCAGCCTCGCTCTCTTCCTCCCGATCTCGCGTTCTCCGTTTTGCTTCGTTTTTCTTATTCTTGTCTTCATCCTCCGCCACGTTCTCTCCCGCGCGTTCCCTCCCGTAAACATAATTATAGATTGCGAGCCAATGGGATGGTCAGCCAGCCATTCTACCTATCATCACGAGCCTCGTCATTAGTCCTCTCAGACTTCGGAAAGAGGTTCCGCGCGATTTTCACTTTTCGCAATTTCAATCGTTTGGCCGAAAAATTGCTGCTCATTCGATGAGCGACCTAACAGTCTTTGCGATTATTTTTTTCGTCCTTTTCGATACCCGCACTCTGTTTAGTTCAGTCGCCACTTTATTTTCTTCTCTCCGGTGTTATTCGGGATAAGCTGTCATTTTCATTATATAATGGCGACAATTTAACGATAACGGACTCGCGATCACAAACATATGGGAGATACTCCGCTAGGATCGAAGGAAGCCTCTTCTTTTAGCTCCTTGCGCGCAAACTACTTCGAAACTTGCTGAGTTGGAGGCACCTGTAAGATGACTGTTGCGTGAGAAACGGTCACTGGTTACGCGCAATCTCGACCGAGGACCGCGAGTCTATAACCTCTCACGTGACCGGGTCTGATGCACGTGTGGCCGGTCGCACGACTTGGCGGAAGATAATCGCGCGGCGGCATTCGACGCTCTTGAATAATTGATCGAAAATGTAGGACGAACTCGCGACTACGCGGTCGCGATAAAGTGGAACGAGCTACCCACCGATGATGAGGAGAACGTGGTCATCCGTGAAAGGCCGAGAGACGCGGGTTAACGCGACGCTGACGAACGTGACGCCGATGGATTTTGCTAATTTCCTTCATTTTTTGCGCGGAAACTAGGTCGAACGGAATTCGCGATTATTCGATAAAAGGTTTCGCATACAAGATAGTCTCGCTTTGTCGAAGAAGGCAGATGATGAACTCTTCGACCCAATACTTGTACACATCTTATGTTTTCATCGATTAAAGCAGCCGTGAAACTACGTTCTAAGATGATAAAATTAAAATAAGATATGATTGTTTGGATGTAATCGACATTTCTCGAGAAACTATCGTGTTTTTCTATCGCAGAGACCTCAGTCACAATCAGATCGCCACTATAGGACCGAAGACTCTCAGAGGAGTGTCCGCTCTCAGACATTTGTAAGTATCTTATCGGATGCATCCGTTACAGATTGTCCCGTAACGATCTCTCTCTCTCTCTCTCTCTCTCTCTCTCTCAACTATTTAGTCCAGTAGTCACGTTGTAACTCATGCGCGAGATATTTTATGTATGGCATTGCAGCGCCAGGATGGTTCTCTCTGGCAAAAGATTTACCGTTCACGATAAAATTTCAAACAAAATTTGCCACATCACACTGAATGTATGATAAGTACACATCTATTGTGTCAGACAAATATTCTTTGTTGAAAATAACTAAACATCTATTTAAAAGAAGGAATTTTTTAATCGTTTTTCTTAGCGATAGAATGATACTTTTCTTCGTGTATTAAAGCGCGAAATATCCGATTTATCTAGTCAATCGAATCACTAAACACAAATTGTTTCTTTTCCTCGGTAGATTGCTCGACAACAACGTATTGACCTGTATAGACGAAGCTTCGATACGAGAACTCAAAGATTTAGAAATATTGTAAGTAATTCCCCCCCCCCCATAAAAATTTGATTGCGTAGACTAGGTGTAGTCTAAATTTCATGTCACTCGTGTCGTAATACAAGTTTGCGAGAGAGAGAGAGAAAAAAGGAATACACGCGCGCTGAATATTCATTTCAGAATGCTCAACAACAACAGACTCGTGACTCTCGGCAAAGAGACGCTGAGCGGCTTGTCGCATTTGCGAACTTTGAAGCTTACGGATAACGCACTCGCTTGCGATTGCCATTTAGCATGGTTATCGCGTCATTTGAGAACTTATCCTCGCCTGGGGCAACACACGCGGTGCGCATCTCCGGTTCATCTCAAGGATCGTAATCTCGTGGATTTGCAGGTGAGTCCGACGTTGCCGCCGATTGAAATTTCACTTTGTAAAATCCACGAACTTCAAATTGCTCGTAATATCGATATTGACAATCGCATGTAAAAATTACTTTGACCAAATTATCTCAAATATTTGCTTGTCAATAACATTTAATAAAGAGTGAAACTCTCTCTCTCCAGTGTTGCGCGAGAATGTTTCGCGAAGGGAAATTTTTTTACGAAACATCACGGCAATCGTTAGGCTATCGATTTATCGATACTCGCGCTCTTTGTTAACCCGAAACCCATTGTTTGCAGGAGCACGAGTTCAAGTGTTCGGGCCTGGTCGAGCGAACGGGATCGGAATGCAGCGCTGAGCCCCAGTGCCCGCATCCTTGTAAATGCGCCGATGGGATCGTTGATTGCAGGGAGAACTCCTTGACGAAAGTGCCAACCCACCTTCCCGAGGACACCACTGAGCTGTAAGTGAAACTGCGGATTGTGCGTACTTACCTGTTTTTCGTCTGAAATTTATTTCTCGTTCGAGCGACGTGTTGACCGACTTAAATAAACGGTCCTCTTTCAAACGTTGGCTCTCGCTGTTTTCTCTTGTCGCGGCGTTCTTCACCGATAATATTTCCAATTGTTCTTAATAATAAAATCGCTGAAAATGCTGTTTAAGGGAGGCGATGATAATAATATTACAGAGGTCATCCTCCTGAGTAATCTTCAGAAGGCTGACTGAAAATAACAATCCCGTGTCATTGGGGATTATTTTTCGAAGCAATGAGTGGTCCAAATATTTCATTGAAACGATTTCTTCCATCCAGCATGTCGGCTAAAGGATACTCAAGAGGATGACATCTGTAATACATGATGGGGGAGGCTGATTAACCCACTCTCTCCTCCGTGAGTTTGTGTTCGTATCATCATTTTATCATAAAACCGTGAGGTCCGAAATAACAGTATACTCGACGCGCAGAAGAAAGAAAGGAACGATTTACTGTCCTCTGCCAGGGGGAAAAAGAATGAAAAGAAAACGTCGATGTTTTGTTGAGCGGCCGCTAGAGAATGTGTGCATATTCGCCAACTTACTCTTGTAACTTGTTTTCTCCCCGATTGGCCGCAGGCGTTTGGAACAGAACGGCATCACGGAAATTCCACCCAAGGCCTTCTCGCCGTACAGAAAATTGCGAAGAATGTGAGTGACTGACCTAACACGTATAGACGTTTCACCGCACGAAACGTTTTTCATACTTTTATGCTTTCGCCCGCAGTGACTTGAGCAATAACCAGATTAAAAAAGTGGCGGCGGACGCTTTCCATGGACTGAAGTCTCTCGAATCCATGTACGTATCTCTCCGATAAGACATTTTCTTCGTGACGTTCGTATGAGCGGGGATATATTTCTTTGCAGAGTCCTATACGGCAACAAAATCACAGAGTTACCGGCTGGGCTTTTCCAAGGACTGACGAATTTGCAGTTGTTGTAAGTAGCTCCGGGAAATTGTAGTGAGTTTGCAAGAGTACTCTTGAGATCGTACGAACAAAGTCTCTTCGTTCTCGCGTAATCTGTGAAAACTTTTCTTCCAGATTGCTGAATGCCAATGAGATATCGTGCATACGAACAGACCTGTTCAAAGACTTGACCAGCCTCACCTTGTTGTCCCTCTACGACAACAACATACGTTCGTTAGCTAATGGGACTTTTGCCAACCTGCGAAGCATTAAAACGCTGTTCGTACCTTTCGTTACTTCTCAAAGATACATTCCCCGCACAATATGTCGACCAACCTTTTTTTCCTCTCTAGACACTTGGCGAGAAATCCGTTCATCTGTGACTGCAATCTGCGCTGGTTGAGCGCGTATCTTCACGCGCACCCTATAGAGACATCCGGCGCTAAATGCGAAATGCCAAAGAGAGCGCAGAAGCGAAAGATCGATTCGATGCGGGACGACAAGTTCAAATGTAAGGGTAAGCACGATTCGACTTTTCCGGTATATCTCTTCTTAACACTTCGGCAGGATAGTACAGGTCGGTAGTTTATGCGCGCGATGGAATCGATCATTTTCTCGAGCGACACCTTTTCTTTTCTCTTGATACATACGCGCGAAACATCTAGCGTACCGAGCTGTCGGTCTGACTTATCTCTTAGAGAGCAATCAAATTTACGGATAATTGTAAATATGAAAAATTGAATTAATCCGAAATGTGTTATTCCTTGCGTAAGAATCACTCGATCGATCGTGTCACTTTATTATCAATCACGTCGGCGCTTCCATATATCCTCCTTCTTGTGCATCCCATATTCAGATACGTACGTCTCCTCTCTCTCTCTCTCTCTCTCTCTCTCTCCTTTCTCTCGATTCGTTCTTGTCGACACGTCGGGAACAGATGACCAGACAATCTATATAGGTTCTCGTGCAACCAAGAGAGGACCCCTTGATAAATGCTTTGCCGGATGGATGGATATATCTCGCTAATCGTAAAATAGATCCCGGCAGGTATGTTAACGTTGGCTGATGTTATTATATGCGTTTGCAGGCGTCTTGTTGCTGCAACGACGGTAAACTTGGCGAAGCCACACGTCTTTGACAGAGATATACTCCCTTTCTTTTTTGTTTCCCATATTTTCACTTTATTTCCCTCATCTTTCAACGACTCTGTAATTTGCGAGAAATTCATCGAGACATTCTTTCCGGCGCACCTTTCGCGACGAGATTTTTTGCTAACGCCGTATCCGTTTGAGAATAATACCCGGAAGTTTCTAACCTTCCTTTATGCGGCTTCACCCGGATGCACTTTCCTTGTACCGCACCATACAATCCCGAAAAACGTATACGCCGCTCTGTATGCGTCGCTACATATATGAGTGTGTCCGTACGACACAAAAACAGTGTCTACATCTTTGCGTACGTATAGTCGCATAATATCGCAGAGGGAAGGTGTTCTGCCCTTCAAAATCTGACTGACATAAATTCAGTGTAATCGCGGTGGCTTGGTGGGTAAAATTCATTCGTTATCGCCTTATCCTTGGCGATAATAATATACAATTGGGGGAAAAATCAGTAGACATATTGCACGATTCAAAGTGTATCGGAAAAATAAACATATATGTGCCGGTATAAACGCACATTACCGTATAGTTTGGCAAACGAGAAAGAACTTACGCGTAAAACTTGCGGACAACTTTCGCCTGCCTCCGGCAAAAATGTATACAACGCTCCCGCTGCTGCGAAGGATTTCGCGAGAATTAAGGGAGAGTGCTTCCTTCCGCTGAAGGAAACGAATGCTCCCCCTTAGAAGGAACCGTTCGCCGGGGACACAACAACGGCGAATAATAACTCTCGATTGATTCTCATCTCAGCGACAAGTCGCGAACTGATCGAAAGAAAGAATAGATAATCCTCCTTCTCTCGTAGTACACGACTTGTAATTGTCTCTCATCTAGTAACTGGGTGGCCGGTTATACACACGCTGCAATGTGTGTATCGTCGATATAATTACGTATGCGTACATCACACCCGGCAATTTGTAATGTGGTGTATAATACGATGATAAATCATTTCTGCCGTGGCCGCACTCATACATATTCAGCCCACAATGTTAAACTCACTCGATGTGTGCGATAGTACATACGGCATTTCGGTTCGTCCCGTCATTAATTACGCTTTTCACGATCAAAATTTATCGAATCATCATCGTGTAACTAACCGACGTCTTTCTCCACGTGCCGAGAGAACATTTCTTTCTTGTGCTGCGCGACATCTCGTATCGTCGAGAGGTGCGGAAGTGTTGTTCAGGCGCGATTGTTCGAGTTTGACTCTATTCCGAAACTCTGTCTGCAGGTGACGAGGAACTGTTGACGAAAAGGGCCGGTGAGTGCATTCTGCCTGGCGCTTGTCCCGCGCCGTGCACGTGCAACGGTGCGACAGTCGACTGCTCCGGCAAGAGATTAACTTCGATACCAAAAGACTTGCCGCTCTACACGTCAACTTTGTGAGTATCTCACTCGTCGCGAGAAATCTCTTATGTGTGTGTGTGTGTGTGTGTGTGTCGACACCGCTGGAATCGAATGCCCAAACCGTCGGCGATAAACGATTGTTTTCTTCGGGATGACATCCGAGTAGAGGAGAAAAAAATTCCGATGCTAAAAGATGAATCGTTATCCCCAGCGATATTTTATTTGATACATCGTGAGCGACGAACGTAGGCATGCAAAATAAGAAAACCAAAACTCAATTTATGTCATACAGGATGTAGCAGCAATATATTTTGCGCGGTTATGTTTGTCACGCTGAACGCACTTGCAGCGCGAACATTTTTAGCACCTCCCGAAATACTGTGTGACATCGCGCCGATGAAGAGGTAGTTGCGGTCTAAAATAAGGAAAATATTCCCGCCGAACGTTTCGAGCTTTCGATACGACAGTCGGTCGAGAACGACGATGAGTGTTCGCTCTCAGCATACATTACGCTTTTAACGGTATCTCGTAATTACAAAATTATCAGAGAAGGAACTTGAAAATCAAAGCAATGGTAGCTTGCACAATAATATTGTGCGATTATTTCAATTTA
Organism: Dinoponera quadriceps; assembly: GCF_001313825.1. NCBI lineage: Eukaryota > Metazoa > Arthropoda > Insecta > Hymenoptera > Formicidae > Dinoponera > Dinoponera quadriceps. Next base: position 2,158,422 of record NW_014558238.1, read on the forward strand.
TCTCATAATAATAGTCGTACCTTGTTGTCATTTTGTTTTTTCTTACAAGAAAAAAAGTTATCCCCACTATTGGGATCGATCGGTTAGGATGAAGGTTTCGTCTGCCGAGAATTTCTTGTCGCTTGAATATTAATTCGACCGTCGAACCAAATAATCATCCGATTAAATCATGGAATGCGGTGAAAAAAGGACAATGAAGATTGAACTATTATTCGCGGTAAATTATGCGTCCGATCCGATTTATCCGGGGCCTTGGAGAATAATTAATTTCTCGATCGGTCTGTATGGGCTTTTAAAATACGCGCAACGCAACTCGATGTGTAAATGATTATCATCTCAACCGCACGTCATGTAATCGCGCAAAATGCTTCAAAACTAGACAGTACATGAAAACGAAAAATGGGGAATAGAATCTTTACGCTCAATTTTGCGCGCAAAGATTTCGAGTTGATAATTTTAGCCGAACGTCAGAGAGAGAGAGAGAGAGAGAGAGAGAGAACGTAATATTAATTACGAGCGAAGCAAAACAATCAACTGCAAGTTACACTATTGCTCGCGGTATATCGCACGAAAATTCTGCAACGCACCAATTTCTGCGCGAGAGTTATTTCCACGTGCAATTCGTAAAATTTATTGGGCGCGGCGCATTGTTATAACGCGGTAGCGAATAAATTGCTCGGCAGTCGAAAACAAGTGATGGAGTGTAAACGAACGAAAAGTACCAATTTCGCTTCTCTTGTCCTTTTTGCCATCCGCTAACAAACTTCACGATATATGCCGCGCTCCGACGACACATGATCAACACATTATCTTTGATGCGCCAGATTGTTGAGCAACAATGAACTGGACAAGATCAAGGCGGACGGCTTGTTCGAGAAGCTGCCCGAGCTGCAGCATCTGGACTTGAGGAAAAATAAAATATCTCGCATCGAGGCGTCCGCTTTTCAAGGGGCTCACAATCTCACCGACCTGTAAGTCTCAACGTGAGACGGAATTATGCCGTTTTCGTACACTACCTTCCTCCCGGCTTCTTCTTCCTCTTCGTTCCAGAGTTTGTCGCCACGTCGGAAAACTTCGCCGGCACAATGGGAGCCGTTCTGAAAATACCGTTGTGTAACGCCGTTTTCTTTGCGCGGTCTCTCCTAGTCGATATTTCCAAGTTTAGAGCATCTCTCGGGAAAATTTTCGAACGCCGTGTATTGTCCTCCGGCGGACAATTATTAAAACAATAGCGTCGGTTTTCCATTGAGAAGATTCTCTCTCGGTGTCTGGGATGTCTCGTCCAATTGCTCACATATTGCTAGAAACGTCACTTTGCTCAATCACAGCAGCAGTTGATATTCTATTCAAGAATTGTTGTTTAACCGTGCCAGGGAATGTTAACACTTTGCGGGCCGCTGTCACGCTGACGTGACTTTTGCTCGCCAACGGTTATCGGCCGCTGTCACGCTGGCGTGACTTTTGAAGGCGAGCAGTAGAACCTGCGTGAATCTCGCCGGCGGCAGCGTAACGGCGCTTCGATAAATGCGCGGTCCGCAAAGTGTTAAGACGAAACAACACATTTTCTTATCAAGAATTAAATTCAAGTATGGTCAATACAATGTGTGACAACGGCTCTTCCGAGAGATTTGGGTCGTCGCTACAAATTCATGCCTATTCGGAGAATCGAAGGGATATAAAAGCGTTACACTATGGTACTATCTTGAAAACGACGTCTCTCTTTCTCGCTCGCAATCTCTTCGCATTTTGTCGCAATGTGACGAGCTTTCTTTTCGCAGGCTTTTGTCCGAGAATAGGCTGCGAGAAGTGCACAACAAGATGTTCTCCGGTTTATCGAGCCTTAAAACGCTGTAAGTATCCCGAACGGTCTTTGTTGATAAGAGAAAAAAAAACGCGATATCGAAACGATGACCCCGCGTATGTGATTGCGTAGGAATCTCCACGGTAACGCTATTACGTGCGTTATGCCGGGATCGTTTGACGGGATGGCGCACATACGTACCATGTGAGTAATTTTGCAAATGTTCGCAGATAATCGCGTGTTTACAGAATTTTTGCGCAATCGCCCTTTCTTATCACATGTAGAATCATATTTTGAGAGAAAGATTGCGCAAATTCTCTCAAAAACTTGATATAATCACGTCATTCAATCTCCTGATTTTCTCGGCAGCAACATGCAAGGTAACCCGCTGTCGTGCAACTGTTATCTCGCATGGTTCGCGGGATGGCTCAGAAAACGAGATATGGCTGGCGTCACTGGACGTTGTCACGATCCGCCGCGATTGAAAGACGCCGTCATCAAGGACATTCCGCATCACGAGTTCAAGTGCAACAGTACGTATTATCCGTTCGTCGGAAAGAAAGAACGCAAATATCCTCCTCAGTGAATTTTGCATGTGAACGGACGATCGATATACATATCAATTAAATTTGCAGCGCGCGCTTGTATCCACGATTTACATATTATCCGCGAAGAGAAATTTCACACGTTAAGTCAGTGCACATCTTTATTCACCTCGCGCGATAATATATATATATCTGAATTGCAAATTCTCTTAACCACTCTTAACTATTTTATGCCCATCATCACAGACGACAGTGTGGGTTGCCTAGGCGACGATTACTGTCCGCCTCGATGTAATTGCGCGGGTTCGGTGGTGAGATGTTCGAGGTCTCAGCTTACAGAGATTCCACGCGGGATTCCACCGGAAACCACCGAGCTGTATTTGGATGTGAACGACATCAAGACGATCCAGCCGGAGAGGCTGAACCACCTGAGGATTCTCACCAGACTGTAAATAAAACACCGTATATCTTGCTCTTTCGCCATCTTTAACGTCCTTCGTTTTCAGGGACCTGAGCAACAACCAGATCGGAATGCTGTCCAACGATACCTTCAGGAATCTCACGAAGCTGTCGCACCTGTAAGTCGACGAATATTTATTCCGCGCCAAGGGACTCTCGCGTGAGAGAGAAAGATGATTTATATTGTAATGTGTATATCTGTGTTGCAGAATCATCAGTTACAACAAGCTGCAGTGCGTGCAGCGAAATGCCCTCGCGGGATTGAAGAACCTGCGGATAATGTGAGCGTGCGCAAATACTCGATTAACTCGGCTTTCATTGCACCCTCTTCTTTCGTCGACGTTTTTTGTCGTCGCGAAGAAATTTATTCGACGTGCTCAGCACGGTTGGATTCACGCGAATATCGCTCGCAGCGACATCCTTATGCTAAATCGTTGTGATTTTAATCGCCGACTGACATTTTTTATGTCGCGTGAAATTCTTCCCGCGATTCTTATACATACTATCGGCTTCCAAAGGAGGATCTACGTTTGTTTCCCCTTTGCTTATATATCCCCCCTACGTGTAGCGCTGCCAGGAATTGCTTAACGTAAAAGTGCGCACGATAATCTTTTCAGTTCACTGCACGGCAACGACATATCGGTGATTCCAGAGGGAGCGTTCGAGGACCTCAAGTCTATAACGCATCTGCAAGTATCGTTCCATTCGTATGAAGCACATTTTTTCGATAGCAGCTACTTTTATCGATGTTTGCAGCGCCCTGGGGTCCAACCCGCTTTACTGTGACTGCAGCATGCGGTGGTTGGCAGAATGGGTGAAGAAAGATTACGTGGAGCCTGGCATAGCCAGGTGCATGGAACCTCCTGTGATGAGAGACAAATTACTTCTGACGACGCCGGCTAGTGCCTTCCAATGCAAAAGTAAATATCTCACAAGCTTACATCTCGATTGCGACGAGCAGAATGGCCAAGAGAGAGTCTGCTGTCCCCTCTCTCTGTATCGATCGTTACTCGGAGAACATCTCGCGAATAAAACGAGAACGATTTTCCATTAGTAGACTCGTGAAAAGACTCCATCATACGACTTGCTATCGATGTATTTCGTAAAAAAAAAAAAAAACACGACGCTTGGCCATTACTGATCCGCAATCCACACTATGATTGTTGCACGTGACGGTGTTTTTGATTTCGTAGTACAGCGCGACGCAGTCTGTTTAGTTCGTGGTTTTTTGGCTCAGCATCACGGTAGGGTACTAAAATTGCTCATTAATCGTAGACCTTTCTTCCGCGCAGCCAAGCAACAGCCAGCCGAAGTCTTGGCCAAGTGCGACCTGTGTTACACCTCGCCATGCCAAAACGGAGGATTTTGCGAGGCGCTTCCGGAACGGCAATTCCGTTGCAAGTGCGCGCCAGGATATCATGGGGACCGGTGTCAGCATAAAATTGACGCGTGCTATGGAAATCCTTGCAGGAACTCCGGAACTTGTAAAGTACTGGAAGAAGGGAGATTCAGGTACCTACCTACCGACCGATCTCTCTCGCGGATTGTTCGGAACGAACTGGACGTCTCCTTGTTCTCGTCGCAATTACTTACGAACGTAAATTGCCCGTTGAGAAACTGTCGGCAGATTGTCGGATCGCGAAAGTACAACAATCGTCGGTAGAGAGAGGCTGGTAGTAGTCGGTCGTTTGATCGTCAAAGAATACAGTTTTCTCTGGAGGTTCGAGTAGATGGAGGGAGGACGAAACCTCGAAGCTTAAATTTGACGCGGCTCGCTTATTGCTGTTTCGACGACTTTCGACGCGCGCGCGCCGCTCAAAGTGGCGATCAAATTCCAGCACGCGTAATAAACGGGACCCTCTCTGCGACGACTGCAAACTGCGCGCTGTCAATAACCCGCGCTCGTAACAGAACCGATTATCAAAGGACTATTTCGATGTAAACAATTTCTCATCGCAATATCGAGATTTTTTTCGCATTCTTACCGATCAAAAGTAAACGCCTATTTCTATTTTCGTCTCGAGTTTGTATAAGTCGGGGAAGTTCATCGCCCGCGGTGAAATACATTTGGCGGATCCACCGCGATCGCATGTCGGGCTCAATGTCTCGATTGACGTTCAGTCGGTGTGTGACAGTTGCGACTGCGCCCCCGGCTACAAGGGACTTCGATGCGAGAGCAACGTCGACGATTGTGCCAACAACAGGTGCGCCAACAACGCAACCTGCGTCGACCTCGTCCAGGCCTATCGATGCGACTGCGCCCCAGGATTCATGGGAGAATACTGCGAGGAAAAGATACCCTTTTGTACAAAGGGGCACGACCCCTGCGAGAACGGGGGTCGATGCGTCGACCACAAGACCCACTACAGCTGCGAATGCCCGATCGGCTTCACCGGTCTCAATTGTTCCACAAACTTGGATGATTGCGTCGATCATATGTGCCAGGTCGGTATCTTTCGATGAATTTCTCTTGCTTATTCTGTTAACAACACGCGAAATTACTTTCTCGCGATAGATTGTATCGTTGAGTATAAAATAATTACTACGCTGCTGTGAGAGTCGCACCTATCATTTATTTTCCCGTGGTGGTCTCTAGTGGTAACGACAATTAATTTCGAGCCACTACTACTGCGCACTATCGTGTGATATTCTCTCAACATGATGTATCTCTCTAGTATATATCGCACTTTTAAATACTGTCCGCGCACAAAAGTATTCTCCTCGCGGTATAATATTTTTAATAGAATATCAAGCGAACTAACGACGATGAGATTCTTATCTGACTATCGATTGGCTCCCTTCAACGGTCTTCCGGCAGAAAGAAATCGTTGCAAAAAAATCGACATGTGAAATTTTACTTCGCAAGTTTCTTCGCGTGGTCGCGTTATAACGCCACCCTTTTGCGCTTTCTTTTCTTGGTGTTGACTCTAAATTTATATATAGCATATCACGAGCTCTTTCTAAACGAATTGACCTACAGAAGAGGGAGAGGCTCATGCATATCGTTTACACTCTGTACACATGAAATTTTTCTTCACGCATCTCAATGAGAATATTATCTCTCTTTGAAAACGCATACTCATATTAAAATCGATAAAGTCCGACCGACTTCCTTACGCGCCGCATGGAGCAACATTCGTTGCTTCCAACTATTGATAAGATTAGTACGTGTAACTCGCAGCGGGGGGATATATTATTGCATATATGTGACTTAATACATAGGGATACATGGCCCTTAGTTTGAGACCAGGCATGTGAAACTGGCGGTTCGCCCGATGATTTGTAACCCTCCGCTACTAGTTAGTTGCATCCGCAGTTTGCGTTCCTATCTTATCCGTAAAGTTTACTAGCTGACATTAATAAACGGCAGTATGAGAAACCTTCTTCTTTTTCGAACGAGAGAGTGTGCGTCGCGAAAAGATCCCTTCTGACCTTTCTCCTTTTGCAGAACGGTGCTACTTGCATCGACGGCATAAACAATTACGAGTGTAAGTGCGCGGCGGAATTTACGGGAAGGTACTGTGAGGCTGCGCCCTCGACAGCTATGTTGTATCCGCAGACCAGTCCGTGTGCCCACCACGACTGTCAGCACGGTGCTTGCTTCCAGCCCGCTCCCGCCTCCGCCGCGGACTATCTTTGCCAGTGCCATCCCGGCTATACCGGTAAGTCTATGAACAACCTCGAGAGAATATGGCCGGTACTACACGCTCGCTTCGTTCGTATCAGGAAAACGATGCGAGTACCTGACGAGTCTGAGCTTCGTGGACAACAGCTCGCTGGTCGAGCTGGAACCGCTACGCACGAGGCCCGAGGCGAACGTGACCATCGTATTCACGACCACGCAGGAAAACGGGGTTCTTCTCTACGACGGGCAAACCGACGGGCACATCGCCGTTGAGCTCTTTAATGGGCGGATCAGGGTTTCGTACGACGTAGGCAATTATCCTACCTCGACGATGTATAGCTACGAGATGGTGGCCGATGGCAAGCCTCACATGGCGGAGCTGCTGGCCATCAAGAAAAATTTTACAATGAGGGTCGACCGGGGCCTCGCCAGGAGCATCATCAACGATGGTCCGAAGGAGTACCTCAAGCTTGTCACGCCGATGTTTGTCGGTGGCGTAACGCCAGAAGTCGCGAAAGTCGCATTCACCGAGTTTCACCTGAGGAACATTACGAGCTTCCAAGGTAAGACCGAGTGATTGACGTCAGAGATTGACGAAGAAATTTTGTCTTTCCGCGAAGGGTGGAGCGGTAATAAAAGCGGTTGTAAAAAGCGAAGATTTCACACTTGATTCTCTACCAACACCGATAAAAAGGGGACAATATTCGGTGAAATTTTTCAAGGTCCCTGGTATTTTACAATCAACGTGACTTTACGCGGGGTCACTTGCTCAATTGCTGCACGGCGTTCGACATTACGTGCCGCCACTCTTTATATAGGATAGAGCGAAACTTTCGCCAGATCCATTAAAAGTTTCCTTGCTTTATCTCTCAGGCTGCATCTCCGAGATGTGGATCAATCATAAGTTGGTAGACTTCAGTAACGCCGCAAAGATGCATCGCGTTACTCCCGGATGTACTTCCAGCGAGGAGGAGGAGGCCGACGAGGCGAGAGATATTGTTGAAGCCGAGGGAATTAACAACAGTGGCAGCAACGAGGAGACCATGCCGCAGCAAGAGCACGTACCTCGCGAACATTCCGGTATGTTGTGCCAATTGTATGCCGTCGAGAGAAAGGCTGCCGATTTATCCGCCGCGATTTTACGCGACTCGACTGAACAAAATCGCTTTTCTCCAGCCTGGCGATAACGAAAGATCGCGTAAACACACATCGCGATCGCTTACAAAGAGGCGATTGTTATATATTCTACAGAGCGTACTCTTCCCCCCCCCCCCTTCCTCTTACTCGTTATATGATATTTTTAATCAGGGAGGAAAACAATCCGTGATTGCAGATGTCATCGCATCGGTGACTGGACTGGTGTCTTCACACGCCTGTATCGGTCATGAATGCAGAAAAGGTTCCCAATGTGTACCATCATCGTTTGGTAACAGCTATTCTTGCCGGTGTCAAACTGGTTGGCAGGGACGATACTGCGAGAAACGTAATTCATCATTACGCGCTTCGTATCGATTCTATTTGTCGAATCTTATTTTGTAAATCAAATCACCTGTTGTTATCCTTGTTTTTCTAATCACACAAAAGGATCGTAACGTGCGTTGATATTAATGTCGCAGCAGCAACCTGTCGCAAGGAGCACATTAGGGAGTACTACAGCGAGAATGGATGCCGAAGTAGACGACCCGTAAAGCTCGCTAAATGTTGGGGAAGTTGCGGCAGTTCCTGCTGTTTACCGCGAAAGACTAAGCGGCGCAAGGTACACGCGCCGGATATATATTGATGATCGATTCGTTGATCCGGTATAATTTTCAATTGTCCAAAATATTCTCCCGAGATAATGCCTCTCAGATTTCCGCGAGTAAATTAATATCTCGTCGACATTTGCATTGCGATTGGCTACTGTTGTTGTACCGAGTTGCTCTCAACATACTCTCATCGTTAATTGGCATCGGACGATGTAGGTCATTCCATCTTAGCGCGCGCCAACTACCGCAATTATATTCATCGAGCCATGATTAGCCCCCAGCTGATCATTACAAACAATTCACGTATTAATTTCAGGTCCGATTAATTTGCACGGACGGCATGCGGTACACCAAGGACGTTGACCTGGTGCGTAAGTGCGCGTGCACTCGCAAGTGTTACTAGCCAGTCGACGCATTGCGGCCCCGTCGACACGCGTCGAAAACGAGAAGAAACCCCCGCACCCTCGCTCCACGTGCATCCACGTGTCCTCGAAGATGACGAATGGGAACGCCAATCGGATGGAGGAGAGAAGCTGCTGGTAGATGCGGCATTCCTGTGGTAATATTCGCAAGACACGTGGACACGTCAAGAAAGTGCGTGGTGCAGGCCAAAACTAGATGGACACACACATAGCCGGCTCAGTGTGATATGTATTATTAATGAGAGAAAGGGAGAGAAAGAGAGAACGCGAGAATGATAGAGCGAGAGAGAGAGAATTTAAGAGTACATCTTATAGCTCTACGGACTATCGATATTCGAAGCAGTTAAACGTATACTAAGTATTATTCGTATATAATGACCGATATAGGATATATAGTGACGTGGAAACGAGAGAGAGAGAGAGAGGGGGGGGAGGGGTAAAAAAAAGAAGGGTAGCGCGCGCGGACGTTTGCGATCGCAGACCGCGAGCGCTCGCGCCTTCGTAACGGTTACGCACGAATGCGTACGATTACGCTGTTGATTTAGTGCGGACCTAACTGGTCCTAATCGCGGCTGCGTGCAAATAGGCTTCCGTAAATCTTCTTATAGAGAGACAAAATTCTTAAAGCGGGCCACCTAAAAATCGATGATTGAAATATTAAAAAATAATGTACGTACCTCGATAGTACTTTTAAAAATAAAAGACACGTATTTTTTCTTTTTTTAAAAATTCGATTTTTTTTAAAGTTATTAACAATATCATTTTTCCCGATATTTAAAAAAAAAATTATTTTCTCCTAATTGGCTCAACGAATCTTTGTGAAATTTTATGGGCAAGTCGGAAAGAATAGCCCTTTAAGAACATATTTTTAGAATTCACGCAGCATGTAATTTGTTTAACCGTTTGAGTGCCACGGGCCTTTCTCATTTCCCGATCGAAACTTGCCAAGCGGCGCGATAGCGCTTGTTATATTCCGTGTCGAAACTTGCCAAGCGGCGCGATAGCGCTTGTTATATTCCGTGTCGAAAATTGCCAAGCGACGCGATTGCGCTGTTTTCAGCTTACATGCAATAATCATTTCATATCTCTTTTTACCGAAGATTGAAAGGTCACCGTAAAGTTGTGCATCGAGAAAAACCGAGCCTGCTGTGATTATGGGCTTCGCAGCCCAGAGCGTTGCAGTTTTCAGAAGAGAACAGAAGAAGCGCGATCGCGCCGCTTGGCACTCAAACGGTTAAACAAATTCATAAAAGTTATAAACAATTAGAAATTACATGTACTTCTCAATCAGTTACGACAATAATTTTTACATATTTCGATTCCTTATTCAATTTCGAATAAATGAGTGGAAAAAAAAGTTGGTAACTATAATTACCTTATTATTGATATTAGGATCTTCATCTTCGTCATCTTGTTCGTCACTATCAAGAATCGGAGTTTTTTTTCAAATGTACTATTGCCCGAGACTAGTTGTAAATTTATGATATCGGGTTGCCTGTATATTTGACTTTTGCAAGACTTACAAATATATAATCCAAGAAAGTTTTTAAATTTTTCGTTCCACTTTTCTGTAATAAGAACAACATTATTATACACACATTTATGATTTTCTTTTTTCAATGGATTGCAACAATTGTTTGCTCTTGGCATTTTCTACTAATAATATCGTCTAAACCACTAAGCCACTTCTAAACCACGTTCGTCTAAACCACTACTGATAAACCACTAAGATGCTGATTCCGTGCAAGTTCAGACCGTCCAGTTCGCGCCGCTGCGCGTCGAAGAGCGATGTAAACAAATGAACGTTGTTATTTACCTATTGCGAGTTACCAACTTTTTTTTCACTCATTTATTCGAAATTGAATAAGGAATCGAAATATGTAAAAATTATTGTCGTAACTGATTGAGAAGTACATGTAATTTCTAATTGTTTATAACTTTTATGAATTTGTTTAAACAAATTACATGCTGCGTGAATTCTAAAAATATGTTCTTAAAGGGCTATTCTTTCCGACTTGCTCATAAAATTTCATAACGATTCGTTGAGCCAATCAGGAGAAAATAATTTTTTTATAAAATATGGGGGAAAATGATATTGTTAATAACTTTTTAAAAAATCGAATTTTTAAAAAAAGAAAAAACACATGAGAGAAAGTTTAAGCTTAATTTTTCAAAACAAAGCGAATCAAACGAAAATGAAAAATTTATAATCGCTCGTGCACGCTTATACACGATACAATAGACAGGACCGACCTATAATTTCGGTAAAGATGCTGTTTAGGGAAGGCATATCATCCTTGTCTTTTATTTTTAAAAGTACTATCGAGGTATGTACATTATTTTTTAATATTTCAATCATCCATTTTTAGGTGGCCCGCTTTAAGAATTTTGTCTCAAAATATATACGCTTTTTGTTCAATACGTAATGGCGATCATAAATTTTCTTTCAAATTTTTGACGCAACATGATAGCCCTTTATTTAAAAGTCATTTGGAATTGTCATAACAAAGAGATACCTTGGGAGATGTACATCTCCTCCCCCCCCCCCCCCCCCCCNTTATTCTTTTTATGCAAAATAACTACGTCGATTGGATCGTGTAATCTTTTTTGGGAGGAATTGGAGATTCCCTGGAGTATCGATGGATCGCGAAGCTTAGCCTCACGTATATAGTTAGATCTATCTCCTTCTCAGCGAACTTTTACACTAAATGCGAATGATGGCGTAACTATTTCCACCCATTCAAATCTTTGCAACGCAAGATGTGTATACGGGAGAAAAATAAAGAGATAATTATATTTCGAGTGACGCGAGTGGTTGTCATCGTTGCAAATTGTTTATTTCGCTTGTACACAATGCGAACAATCGATCGTATAGCCAATTGACCTGAAGGGACTGCGGAAAACATAGGATAGCGGCGTGTTTCTTGCCTTTTCCATCAATTTAGTTACAGTGCTGCTAATCATGTATTTCAATTATCACTCTGACCGCACCATGTTAGTATGAATATTATTGAGCCGCTTCAGAATCGTTGAACACACGACATAGACATCGGAACGTCGAATATGCCGTTAGGGACACGTGTAGTGTAGAGTCACGCGAATAGAGATCACACAGAGAAATATAAATGTCTAAACTAAATGTAAAATAGAAATATATTTCAAGTATCGCGAAGAGAAACTCAATTCACAAAGTACAACGTTTCCTCCGTACCTCACCGGTAGCAGCAGTGGGAATGTAGCACAATTTTTGTAAAAGCCAAGAAATCACGCCGGAACGACGAAATCGCCCGAGACGGACTGCATCGCGAATTTCGAAGGGCGCGCTTCGAATTTTTGCACTTTACGGCCTAATATTCCGCTTCGAGATGCGAGATGCAGCCAGCTGCACGGAATAATGCAACGCGGCGGAGGATTCGATGATTTCGAACGATACCGCAAACGATGATAGGAAAATACGAATTATGAAAATGTGTGCGTGTAACATTTGGTCAGCCGATTATATATATATATATATATATATATACACATCATTTCGGGATCATCGGTAAACCAAAAACTCCGGAATGGAGAGAAAGAGGGGGAAGAGAGAGAGAGAAAGAGAGAGAGAGAGAGAGAGAGAGAGAGTTTGCCGATATAAAGCCGCGTAATTATTTTTGTATAAGCGTATTATTTATATCTAAGCTAATTTGCTGTTAGTTTAATCAAGGAGCGTAATTCGTTCGTACTATTACTTAAGTCTCTATTAACGTATGGCATATCATGTACCTATATATGCTATACCTGTATTTATACGTACCACTATCTTATCCCGGAGAACTGCATCGCATCTTCCACTGCCAGTATTTATACGTATTTATTCCGTTTTCTCTTTATTTTACTCGACATAACGTCTCTCTGTTAATGTAACCTATCTATGCTTGAAACGAACAAACTTACATCTCTTGACGCGCTACCACGCCTCCACGATTTCACGACGCGATCTCATCCGCACTCTAACGTGCGGGAGAAAGTACCAATCTTAGAATCTACGTAGCTTCTGGCCGTTCATCGGCCGTGAAACATAAATCGCACGATTGTTATACCATATTCTCTAGTGTTATTTCCAACTTCACTGCCAACGTGGAACGATTGCCACGTGGAACAATTGCCACGTGGAACATACCGTTCGTATTTTTCTGACTGACCGCAACAGACGGAAAGGATATCTATCGACTCCAAACGTTGAAAGTATTTTTTTACATTTATTATATCCACTTGGTTCCACATGAGAGAAAGCTTAAGCTTAATTTTTCAAAGCAAAGCGAATCAAACGAAAATGAAAAATTTATAATCGCTCGTGCACGCTTATACACGATACAATAGACAGGACCGACCTATAATTTCGGTAAAGATGCTGTTTAGGGAAGGCATATCATCCTCCTGAGTAATAAACAAGAAGTTTCGCTCGTTGTCAAGTTACCGACCGAAGGATGTAATTCTCTACGATACACGTGTTATCGGGGATTTTTTAATGTTAGACCGTTAAAATATTAATTAAAACTCTGGCATCAACTATTTCTTTCACCCAACGTCGAGTGAAGCATACTCGGGAAAAACTATAATATACGATGGGGCTCTCCCGCTGGTTGTTAATCCAATCCACCACCCTCTTCTCGTGAATTGAAGCATTTCTTCTCGTCGGATAAAAAATTGTTATTTCTCTGCGTAACTTGCGTTTGTCGTTTCATTATCACGGCAGATAATCCACAAATGAGTGAATTGGTTATTTGAACGACTTGCTCTTTGAAATTCCACAAACAGACAAAATTGTATCGCTGTAAATTCGTGCCGATGTATGTTGGGAAAATTGTCTTGAAATTATCCAAATGATTGGCACACTAACGGAAACTATTAATACATACCAAGTAACACGACATTTTATCGAAGAAAAATCAAAACTCGGCATATTTGTACATAGCACGCATTACATATTATTGAACGAACACGCGGGAAATTATGTTCTATTTAGGAAAATTCTTTTCCTTAGAATCATATAACTGACAACAAATCTTTTGTTTATTACTCAGTGACCTCTATAATAGACGCCACTTGCAAAATAGCATTTTTATCACGATTTCTTCTCTACATGTGCCGTAACAGAAGAACAAGCGAGCGTATCGTAAAGCGTGTAAATATGATACGATTTGATAGTATTAATAGTCGTATAAGTCAACCGTTACAGAGTCAACGAATCTCAATTGACATCCGAATGAATTTCCGCGACGAACAAGCTTCACAGACGTTATTAGCGCCTATCGATTTTGTAAAACGATTCTGTACACCTGATCCAACGAAATAAACAAGTCAGCATACGTTAACTGTAATAATCGACGATCCATCGCATCGCTACGTCATCTAAATATGGTTTCAATGGATATAAGCGGACGCACGGATGAATCACACCAATATTTCTTTCTTTCTTTTCTTTTTTTAATACAAACGCACTATCAGTTGGAAAGATTGTTGTTATGATTCAACGTTACGTATGACAACATCCACGTCGTGTCACATATTACACGTCACATTAAATTTTGTAACACGAAGAAATATGTTTATCACACAAACTATACGTCTATATTGAACAATAATAAGACGGAATGTCGCGTAATATATTTTCGTGCCATTTGTATACCAATTTAACGAAAATGTGTCAAACATATTTCGGCGGCATATTTCTTTTATTCGTAAGATGTGGCGCGAATATATCTCAAGTTATCGATTCATACGCTTCGCAGAATATACATGCCTCGGCTTTGCTCTACATTAGCCGTGAAATCTTTCGCTTGATTTTACGAAAAAAAAACATCATTCGCGTGGGAAGCACCTCTTTGCGATTGTTTGCTTCCTTAATTTTACACTTTTTATCGCGCGTGTCATTCGCATCGCAAAATTGTGATAGATCGCACCAATCAAACCTTCGTTTTGTCTCACCGCAGATTGCCACGGGTAATTCGTACGTACGAACAATCGAGGGAAGAAATCTCCTTCGTTAGACAGAAAGAAGAAAAGTGTCGCCAAGTTTCTGAGAAACTATCCGCATATATTATATAGTGAGTAAAAAAAAATACTCATTCTCATATAAAATCTCACTCTCATTTCACTCTCTGTGTTTCGCGAATATTCCTTTCATTCTTAAAATTACATTAAATCGGTCAGCGAATACCGGCGTTTTCAGTATAACGTTGAACGTTTCGTACAAAGATTGATTTTATATACGTTGAATCCGCGCGACGATACAATACACGACATATACAATGACAGCCTTAATATTTAGTGATAACCCGATTCTCTATTATTATCTGTATAATTCTATATGTTGCTTGTTTATAGGGAAGGAAATAAAATACAAAGATTATTTGAGAAAATTCATCATCTGTATAAAACCACCCATCTAAACGTCTCAATTATTCGGAAGACTCGTGTGTGCGTGCGCGCGCGCGCGCGCGTGTGTGTGTGTGTAAACTAAAAGTGGCAAAACATTTCATCAGAATGATGCTGGCACTAGTTAATTAAAGGAAATATATGTTTCATATGAACAACGAAAAAATTTAGTTGATGTAGCCTCTTTTGTCACAAATTGATGTGAATTTTCTACAAAGTCTCTTCGAAGGAAATTGCAGAATGAAAAGATTTTGGGCTAAAGAAGAATATAATAAGTCCCCGAAAGTGAGAGAGAGACAGAGAGAGAATTTTATATATTAATTATATATAAAAACGCAGATACGCTACAATATTGTAATTGCACGAATATTAAACATGTTTATGTAAAAAGTACTTTTTTTTTTATTATATTGCCGCGCATGTCAATCAAAACATCATGGAAAGTCATTAGCGATATTGCTGGCTAGAAGTGACTTTCAATCATGCTATTCATTTTTGAGATCACGGCGTGCAATGCGATGTAATGACGCAGCTGAAATAATTTCTCGGATAGTATGCCCGAAGACACCGACTGAGAATAAACGAATTATGTTATGTACGAGAGTGCGATATGTACGTACGTGTGTGTGCGTGTGTGTGTGTGTGAAAACTGAATGCCAAGATATTGAGGAGAGCGCAAGGCAATGAATGTGTTTAACGCGCAAGCACGTTTTACCAAATAACAATGGAATACTGCATGTCTAGAAATACTCTAGCTCTATACTGTAGGTATATCAAATTAGATAATTAGCATAAAAGCAAAATGTCTATGTTTATATAATGTAACAAATTCTCGAAATATGAACGCTATTAAATAAACGTATGTAAAGTTTAACACATTTTGTCATTAACAGCGTTTGACGAGACGTTTGTATCGTACGCAGACATAAAAAGAAATCATTCCGTATAGCTGTACAAGAGTTGTTTATTTTCTTCATATTTTATTATTATTTTTTCCAATCAAAGATCTCGTCGTTCTAAACATTTGCAGAGAAAAAGGAACAACCAGCTACTGTCTATGGATAATCCACTGATCGAAATATTAGATGTACTTTACTATTATATATCTCATTATACTTGTATGTTAATCAACATGGTGTAATTTTTGAAAGGGTTCAGCGTATTTTTAAATAAACAAGCCTGGTGAACGTAGAAGTTCTGCTTCACGCCACTTTTTCAGCACCAACTTATCGTATTGTGCAATAGCTGTACGTATCTACGAGGTATGCTTTGTGTGTGTTTTTTTAAAATATAATCTATGATCTTTAACCCACGTATTTTTCACTATCTGCATTAGATGTAAACACGATGTTATCGAATGATTGCGAGTTGATGTGGCATAAAATACAATAGAAGAATAATTTCAACAAGATGAAAGCGTTTTAGCATGCATTGTAAGTAATTATTTTGCACAAATCGATTGCAATATAAACAGGAGAGAAGAACAATTATTTATACTTGCGATAAAATTCTCTCTTCATCAAGATTACAGTCTCTCAATATGATGAGACAAAATAAATAATAATTTCATCATATCTTGAAAATATTACTGAATAATTTCTCGGAAATTTCTGCAACTAGTAGCTTCAATCAAGTAACAAAAAATTTCATCGGAGAATTAGGCCGACCTACTTTTTTTGTTTTTAAGTTGCATCCATAGAAACAACAAAGGGGTCTTTCGTTTTTATCCCAATTCTCAAAGTAGGTCGGCCTAATTCTCCGATGAAATTTTACAGGTATGTTACTTGATTGAAGCTACTAGTTTCGGAAATTTCCGAGAAATCATTCAGTAACATTTTCAAGATATAATGAAATTATTCATTTTGTCTCGTCATATTGATGTATTGAGAGAATGCAATCTTGATAAAGAGACAGGCTACAGTTTTATCGCATATATATATATATATATATATA